>NW_003852521.1:4191256-4305083 GCF_000181295.1 Otolemur garnettii
CCATAGTTGCCACTCTGCTCAGTGCGGGAGTGAATGCCATAGTTGCCACTCTGCTCAGTGCGGGAGTGAATGTCATAGTTGCCACTCTGCTCAGAGCAGGAGTAAATGCGATCGTTGCCACTCTGCTCGGCTGTACAATCAGCCCCGGCAGCTCTGTATCTTGTGCTCAGCTTCGGCGTCTGCCTTGTATCGGAGAGGATTCTCACCTTCACTTTCTGTCACAGAAAGGCAGGGTGAGTAAAAGGGGTAAAAACTAAAAAGAACAATACAGGAGGAGGTTTGCTAGCTGTATATATAAAAAGTCTGATAGGTTGAACGATGCACTATGTTGTTTGATATAAGATGTAATGACCAAGTATTATCCATGCTGTGTTTTAGGTGAGCTTTGTTTCGTGTTGGAATGTGGGCACTGCGAGGTCAGGCAGCTTTACCCATTTTATTCACTATATACAAGTACCAAGGATAGCACCTGAACTTAACATGGGATCAATAAATATTTCAATGAGGTCTGGCATAGGGGCTCACACCTGTAATCCTAGGACTTTGGGAGGCCAAGGTGGGAGGTCAGGGATTGTTTGAGGTCAGGAGTTGGAGATTAACCTGAGCAAAAGTGAGACCCCATTTCCAAAAAAAAAAAAAAAAAAAATAGAAAAATTAGCTGGGCACAGTAGTGTGTACCTGTAGTCCCAGCCACTTGGGAGGCTGAGGCAGGAGGATCTCTTGAGCCCAGAAGTTTGAGGTTGCTGTGAGCTATGATGATGCCACTGCACCCCAGCCAGGGCAACAAAGTGAGACTCTGTCTCAGTTAAAGAAGAAAAAAATTTTGTTCAATTAATACTTAAATATTTGAGTGGGTGTTTTTCATGGCAGTTAGGAGAGTTGGACTGTTACAAATGCTGTTGATTCACAGCTGTTTGGAGTTATCCCACGACACATTTTTTAAATCTGGGGTTCTTAGCCATGCTGAATAAGGGTGGACATGAAACAGTGCCCTCTGTATACTGTATGCACTAAAATGACACATGGGCATGGCAAGTCAGGATGCTGAATTTGAAAATATTTTTTATATTTTTTTCTATAAGAAAATTATCAAAAAGTGTCTTAACTCAAGAAGGTGAGATTATAATGAAACAAAAGAGAAATCAGTGTATATTAACGCCTAAAATGTTTCTCAATACTTATTGCTTACATTTATTGAACACTTTGCATCTTCTCATCCATTGTAACACCCTAGGTGGACGTTGTTATTGTAGTACCCATTTTACAGATGCAAAGCCTGAGGCTTAGGCTTGCCCTTGGACTTGGCTGTGTTGAGTGGTAGAGTCTGCACTCTCTGACACTGGAGTCCACTATGTTCTCCTACCTGTTAGGTTTGGAAGTTCCTTTGCCCCCTCGGAATACCATGAAATGGAAGAAAGGTTCTATTATTGATCTTGCTGATCTAATTTCCAAATCCTTTGTAAAATACTAACAATGAGACGGCAACTATGAGAGACCCAGAGGCCCCTTCATCCAAAGGTAGAACTATAAACATGCAAAACGAAATCAAGTGAAACAAGGAGTTAAGTGTGTGCTCTGGTAAAAGCCCTATGGAAAACATGGAAACAATGTTTTAGCTTGATTATTCTAATTATTTAGATAGATGTAGGTTTTAGAAATCTAATGCTCTGTTCAGTATCACTTCTTAGACACTAAAATGATAACAAAATCTTGCTTCAGAAAAAGAAATTGAAGACCTTTGCACTATAAATATCCCTAGGGAAACTGCCCACTTGGTAAACACCCCCTGGAATTTTTGTGTGTCAAATTAGGTATGACTCATGGATTGATTTATGTTTCCGTGTAATCCAGTTGAGCTGGTTAATATTCTTTTCTAATTTTTAGTGGCTCAATGGGGTAGAGAACAGGGAGGCACCGTGTCAAAGATATTTTAAATTAAACATAATGTAATCTAGTTGCAACGGTAGCCTAGTGCATTCCCAGCTATTAGCCAGCATTACAGCAAGAGTGTGGTGCTTTCTCCTCAAAGTTGTATTTATTTATAACATGTCTGTCCACTGTTCGAGTGAGAATTTTCTAGATGTTAGTTTACTTTCCCAAAGGACCCCCTAATAAACTTGAATCAATTATATCTTTATAAGGTACACAAGCTTCGTACTATAGCTACTGGAGTGCTCACATGTGTTTCCACTTACTGAGGGCATCGCTGTGCGTAGATACAACCCCTGTGGGAGATTTTTGTATATGTGGTGTCCTTCCAAAGTAGACCAGGTGATGTTCTGATCATTCGGTTGGCCTGGTGTTTAACGCCACTGTGGATTCATAATCTCACTTGCAGCCTCTCCTGCAAGGCACCCCCTATCACATGCACATTCTATCTCCTTGTTTACCAATGCTTTGTTAGTGCGCAGACGGCAGGAGTGTCCCCCGCACCCATCTTCAGCTGTGAACGGCCAGCTGCAGTATTAGGTTTCATGATTCGGTCCCATTCATGACTCTTCCCTCTTGCAACTTTTTTCCACAGTGATTCATGAAAACAGACCATAACCTATTGTGTGCCTTCTGGTATTTCCATGCTATTTTGGGTGCTCTGGTGGGAATGGAAAGGTTATTTTTGAAGATGATCGTGTTTCCAGGTGAACATCTTCCCAGCTAATAGGATGAACTCTATCTTCTCATTTATGATCACAGAAGCAAAGAAAGGACAAAAAAGAAACGAATAAAAACAAAACCCCTATTACATGCATGTGAATAGAATACATACTTTAGTGTCGACATCATATCACACCATTGGATTAGATCGGACCATTCTGCATACAAAATAATTATATTTAGCTTTGAGTTTTTAAACTAACTGTATTACGAAGCATTGTCAATTTTTTAGGGCAACAAAACTTGCTTGGTGACATTCAGGGCTCAGTGGACAGTGTTCTACTCTCCACGTCATACTCTCTACTAGTTACTAGCTGCAGGGTCTATTTAAATTAACTGAAATTGAAGAAAGTTAAATGACACTTTAATTACAGTTAGTTGCTCTTGCCACATTTCCAGAGCTCAATGACCACACCAGGACAGTGGCTGCCTCACTGGACAATGAAGACACAGGACATTTTTATCAGCTCAGAGAGTTCTAGTGTTCAGCACTGTCCTAGGCAACTAAAAACATTTCCGAGCCTTGGGCTTTCATCAGGAGTCAACATAAAGTACCACCATGGAAGCATGAGTCTAACTCTGTAAGCCTGCCTTTGAGGAGCTGGCTCTCACGTTTGTCCGTGAAGCCAGGCAGGCAGCAGTTTCTCTAGAGCTCGGGACTAACCGCAGTACATTTGTCTTGACCATTCATTGTTCAGTTCCCCTTACAATAGACAGTGAATGATTTAATACTTCCTGTTGTATTCATTGTATCTAGGAAGGCCAGATTAGGCTTGTTTGCTCTGTTCTAAATTGTGTTTTGTTTATTTGTTTTTATTTTTTGGTTAACTCGACCTTCTAATAGAATAAATTTCTCTTCCCTCTTCTAACCCTAAGTCCCCATCACCCAAACAAAAGCGCTTGGTAGTTATTTGGTTTTTCTGGTTTTGTTTTTATCGATAACAACTTTGTTAAGATATAATGTACGTGTCATACAACTCACCTGTCTAAAATATGTGATTCACTGATCTCTAGTGTACTTGTAGGGCTATGCATCTATGTCACAGTCCATTTCAAAACATTCTGCTCACCCCCCAGTAGAAAGCCTGTTACCCATTATCAGTCTTGCTTGCTTTCTGTCTGTTCTCCCCACTTCTTCCAGACCAAGGAAACCGCTGTCCACTGTCTGTCTCTGTGTTTACCTGTTCTGGATAGTTCACATATGTGGATCATACAATTGGATGTCTTTTGCGACCGGTTATTTTTAATCTGCAAATTTATTACAGTTCCCTTCAGTATTTTGCAGAAATAATAAAAACAAATGTCATTTTTTAAAAAAGATTATTGAATGCTTACTACCTACCAAGTACTGCGTTTGTTGCTATAGAGCAGTGGTTGGCGCACGTTTTCTGTACAGGACCAGATAATAAATATTTTTTTACTTTGTGGGCCAAATAGTCTCTGTTGCAATCACTCTGTCATTGTAGAGTGAAAGCAGCCATGAAAAAAATGTAAATAGAAAACCATGGGTGTGTTCCAATAAAATTTTATTTACCCAAACAAGCCCATGGTTTGCTGACACTTGCTCTAGGGATATAAAGATGAAAAGGAAAACGGTCCTTAACAGCAATGAGGGTGACAAGGCAAGTTCATTTACGGCTCTGCCTCGCAGGCTGTTCCCTTTCTTCTCTCTTCCTGCTCAGTCCCCTGCCCTCCAGGCCTGGCCAGCTCCCGGGTGTTCTTCACCGAGTTAGACCAGGCTCTGCAGACTCTCTGTGCTTCTCCTTCACGGCGTTCCCTGAGCTGTGTGGGATCCTGTGTGATCCCTGGTGTACACGTGGTTTCCTCTGCTGCAGTCTAAGTGTCCCTAAGTTGATCTCCACAGTCATCGCAGACCTACTGGGGTTCTTTGCGCGCAGCAGTCCGGCTGCTCTTGGTTGGGTTTCTCAGATCTAGGACACGGGCTGAGAGAGCTCCGTACGTGGATGAGAGTAAAGCTGCGTGGCCAGACACCGGCTCAGGACATCCAATGCCTGTGTCATAACCTGCCTGTGCACCACCAAGCTGCGTATCTTCTCAGCACCTCTGTTGCCAAGGTCTGGGGAAGATTAAGTGAGATAGGACCTGTTAACCCCTTAGCACAGACCGTGCTCAGTCAAGGTCAGCCCCCATCCCACAGGGAGTTTACAGCTCTGCCTGTGACACACAGCGCCAGGGTGGCTTCCTGGAGGCCACAGCAGCTGCTCTCAGGAAGGCTTTCAGTTGATGGAGTTCCACCCCCACTGGAGGTCAAAGGAAACTTAAGTCTTGGAAATTATGTCTCTTCTTATTACCTAAGGGTGTTCAAGCCAGAGGGTGCCTGGTAAGGATCAGGAGTGCATTAACTAAGCACGGGTGGAAACAGTGCAGGGCGAATCAGGAGGCGGGAGTTTCTCCATCTGCTTCTGCTCTTTGATCAAGAACTTACTGAATAACTTTCTCTGAGCCCCAGATTCCTCATTTGCAAAATGCTCATTAAACTAACTGCCATATCGTCAGTGAGACAATGCATGGGAAAGGGCCGTCTGTACATTAAACACGAGGTATGCCCGTCTTACTCTTTTAAATAATCCCACAGTACAAATACGCTATGACTTACCCGGTGTTTTCTTTGTTGGTGACTATAACAACATGGTTACTTTTGCCATTTCTTGTTGTTCTGGTAATTGTGTCTTTAAAGCCTTGCCTCTCCTCATATTTAGTTCACTAGAATAAATAAACTTTGCTAACAGTAATGAGAATGGAAGCAAAATTAAAACCTTCTTAGCCCCATGAGGAAAACTAAAGTAAAAAAATTAAACTAAGGAAATTATGACAAAATCTTTCAAAATTTCAAGGTTTTTTAAATGTTAATCAAGAAAAAACAAACTTACCTACTGTGATGAAATCATGCCCAATACATTCCTTTGATCAAAGCTTGTATCTTTCCATTTCTGATTATTAAAAATAATACATCAGAGGAATGATTGTTTCATAAAAGAATTCATAATAGGATATGTTTATGTACTAAGTTTTCTGGAGTATATTTCTTACATAAAATTTCTTTATATCTCTTATAAAGAAAATGTGTTTTTTTCAGTAGTCTGTTATAAAAATACTCAATTCACATGACCAGAACCAAATTCTTTGGTTTTCTTTTAAGTTATAATTCATCACATACACCTTTTTAAAAAGAACTCAGCAAATGTTAATGATTTATTTATTTATAATTCATTTGTGTGTATACTTTAATCATAAAAGGATTTTAAACCAGCAGTATTAGTTATACTTTATTAAATTATCAGCAATTAATAATCTGGGGTTTTTTATAAATTTTAAATTATGAAGCTAATATATATACTTAGTAGAGAAAAATTGGAAAACTCTTAAAAATCACAAAAGAAAACTAGGTTTCTGAAATCCCACTGAGTAAATGAATAGATCTGGGCATTTTTCATTACCTTAAAATGAACATATTATTTTTGTCACCTTACATCATCTTATTTAAAGGACAAAGGTTTTGAATGCATGAGGGGGGAATAATATTTCTTCATTATTTTTCATGCACAAATAATCTATTCAAAGATAAAGACCAGCTACTGTCCCCTCCCACCTTCCCAAACAATCCTCAAAACTTCTACTTATACCGCTGAGCTGGCATTTTAAACCCAAGAAGAAAAGAAGTTGCTCTTTTTGGCCAGATGCGGTGGCTCACATGTGTCATCCTAAGCACTCTGGGAGGCTGAGCTGGAAGGATCCCTTGAGCTCAGGGGTTCGAGACCAGCCTGAGCAAGAGCAGAGACCTCATCTCTAAAAAATTAGCCTACATTAGCTATAGTGGGCACCTATAGCTCCAGCTACTTGGGAGGCTGAGGCAGGAGGATCCCTTGAACCCAGGAGTCTGAGGTTGCTGTAAACTAGGCTGACACCATGGCACTCTAGCCTGGGCAACAGAGTGAGACTCTGTGTCAAAGAAAAAAAAAAAAAAGAGTTGCTGTTTTTGCTATGACCACTAGTGGAGGTTTTGTTTATTTGTCTACCTTGGAATGATTGGGTGTTTTCAAGTAGCTTTTCCAGTGTAACAAAGAGCCTGCAAGAAAAGCTGGGTGTCCCTACAGCCAGCAGAGTTGTCTGCAGCCGGCACTGTTTCCACAGACTGTCTATAGACCGGTAGCTTCCTCCTCCTTGCAGATTATGCTGAGCTTGTTCCCCTTCTTACACTCGTGGCCTACATTCCAGGAGATCAAGCCTGGCACATGGTAATGAATGTAGGTTTTATTTAGAAACATGACCACTTGTCACTGCTCAGTGTCATGTTATCTGGCAGACACTACCAACATTTGTCTAGCGTGAACATTTTCATACTTCTACACACAGACCAGGGGAAACTTTCATCCCCACGTGAGATTTAGCCTCTTGCTCTGCAGAGCCTAAGTTTTGCAAGTGGAAGCTTCATGGTGGTGACAGAGGACCTACGTGCCCCCAGGATGGCAGAGGACGGCTGTGTGGACGCAGATCTCCCAGATTGTAACTGCGATGTCACAAGGCAGGCTTGTCCTTGAGTTTCTTCCATTGTACATAGCTTTCGTGTTGCGTGGGGTTTGGAGAGTGGATGCCAGAGACTGTAGTCCAGAATGGTTTGGGCAACATTAAGGGGAGACGATCGGTGTTAGGAGGTTGTTGGCCATGGACTCCTGAGAGTTATTTGTTGGTTTGCTTTCTTGTGCTTCTTCTGGCTGTGCAGAGCAGGATGACAAGGTTAGTGGTCTCTCCCAGCTCTGTATCCCAGTTGTCTCTGGTCTGTGTGAGTCATGCGGGGAGTATGGCTACAGTAGGGAGGCTGTGACACAGGAAGGAGGTCCAGAAAAAGACCTAGTCATCTGCTATTTAAAGGATGGGCTTCTGATCAAACTGAAATTCAGCCTTAGCCAGTTCATCACTTTATAGTGGAAAGCTTTTCCTTTATTAAATCAAAATCAGGTTTCAGGGGCCTGGAGGATTTCACGTGTGTGAGAAAATTGCTCTTGTTTGTGTTTCTAAGTAAATTTCAGTCACTGACTCAAATAAAGCCTATAAAGTATGTGCAAGATGTACACATTTGTGTCTCAAATAGTAATTTAGTGTATTCTGCAAGTGTTCACTTCATACTTTTTAGTCATAATAAAATTATGGCAGAAATTTTCATTTCAAATTGTTTCAATTTTTTTTTTTTTACCATATCATCCCCCAAATAAATTCCTACAAATGAATAAGATTTACCAAGAGTGCTTAAGTCCTATCATATTTAGAATTTGGGGTTTTTTGTTTTGTTTTGGTTTGTTTTGGGTTATGAATGTTATGGCCACTTTCTTGAGAGTCATTTTCCTGAACGTTTGAGCCAAAAACTGGGGTGCACATTATACGTGGGAACACATTACACATGGCAAAATATGGTATTATCTTTTAAGTTATCAGCAAGTCACCAACCTATTCAGCAAGAAACCTGCAATATTAGATTACTATTTATTCGTAACTAAAATGATTTGATGCTAATCATAATTTTTTTGAATCCTACCATTCATTATTTGGTACCTGCGCTGGCCTCTTCCTATATTTGGGTTTTATTTTAAGATGACTGTGTCACCACTTGAGAAACTCAATTTGTGGTTAGAACCTGTTGAAAATACCAGGAGACTGTTACAGATGCCAAATAGTTTCTATTCAGGGCAATATAATACAACATCACCGATGATACGTGTAATAAGCTTTAAATGTTTTGGGGTGATGTATTTTATCTGCAAAATATCATCCACTACTGATATTACCATATGAAAAGAAATAAAGTCAAGCTACATATTTTAAAAAAATGACTAATACTAAATGACTTTGGAGGACAAAGTAGTGAAATATAAATATAACATATGTTTGTAGACGTATGAGTATATATGTCTAAGTACCTGTGTGTGTGTGTGCATCTATATTCTCGTGGCAGTATTAACAAGCTGGACAATTGGATTTGAAAGTGGAATCCTTCTCAAGAAAGGTCAAACGCCTGTGATACACACTGGTGAAAGGAGAACTCTAAGCTGCAGAGACTTACGGATTTATCAGGCTTGCTAAACTTACTCAGGCATGTGACGTCTACAGGCATCTATTTTGAATTATAATCCTGGATGCTACCAAAAGGGGAAAGGGATGGTGCCTAAACTTCTTACCAACGATAGATAAATAAAAAATACGGCGACACTTTAACCAGGGATTTCCTGCAAAGGAGTAATGGAAAAAACATGGGACATTTCTCCTAAAAAAGTATGAGTCATGTCCAGCAAATATCAAATTTAATAAGCCACGGTAAATATATGGGGCCTTTGTTACCCACCTCCCCCCCTTCCACATCTGCTCCCTGCAAAATACACACACACCCCCAAAATGTATTTTGCTATTTGTTGTAAAATACACTTTCTACAAAATGAGAAAGGAAAGCCACTTATGCTTCACCCCACTGACTTTGCTAAGTTTACACATTTGTTTGAAAGAGGAGTTCGTCCCTAATGGACTGTATGAACAAGCATTTCCATGTCACGATGCCCTTGACATACTGCACACTAGCACTCTGCCTTGGAGCTCAGTCACTGTTAGATAAGATAGCCTGTAACTTATTTTGCCAGTGTAGACAATCCAGTGGAGCAGGGTTTACTCACATTCCTTCCTCCTTTGAGTCTTTGGATCATATTAGTAAGTGAGTTTTGAACCAAGAAATTGAACAAATTTTAGTACTTGACGAATAGACCATTGGCCAATGTTGGGCCTACAGGAAAAATGTAAGTATACATTTAATATCAAGTAAGTTTTAGAAAAATGAAAACATTAATTAAATAAACATATTCACTTAAAATGCTAATTATTAATGTTTAGCAGGCATTTAAATAGTGCCCAACTTAGTGTAAAGCATTAAGCTTGGTCTGGCCAGGAGAGGGAAAAATCCAAATGTGAAAATTCACAGATGCAGCTGCCCAAGGAACTTAGTGTGAAAGGGACCAACTTGTGCGTAAATAGTAGCAGGGAGTTTAAATAAGGGTAGGGGGGAAACAGCACAGTACCCTCTAGTGACACCCCGATGCTGTTACGAGGTTGCTAAAGACCCTACGCTGAAGCAGAGTCAGTACCCACATCCCACCACGTCTGAAGACAGGAGGCAGGGCAGTGGGTTGCTGGCAGGACATTCTTACAGGGTGAAACCAGGATGGACCTCTCATGCTATGTGCCATTCTGAGTACTATTCTGGTGGGTTTATTGGTTATAGACTGTCCCTTCAGTTCAGGGCATTATGACCAGGGCTGTTAGTCTGTGCCATGCCTTGGTCACTGGTAGAATGTGTTGCCCGAGCTTTGCCCCTCACTGCCTCATGCCCAAAGGAATTTTGTCTTATATATGAGAGAAGTGTGTGTAGGATGTATGTGAAAGTTCTGGGAAATATTGTTCAAGGTCAATGCCTTGAAGTAGGGGATAGTATACTATTTCTATGTATGAAACTAATTAAAGAAGTCTTATCTTGTGTGGAAATGTGAGTCATGGTAAACATTGTAACACATTTTATTTCCCTATGAATAATATATATTGTGGACATATAAAACATATATAATGTTTTAAACACACATTTTTTGTTTTCAAAACAAAATGATGTACCCAAGAGTGCTTTTACAAACTGAAAATATATAAATATTATTATTAATTATAATCAATAAAATATAGATATTATTATTAAAATCAGAGCATAGTGAAAATGCTTTTTTGGATATTTGTATGACAGTACTTTGAGGAAAATGAAAAAGAGAAACATGGATTTATTAAAACAGTAACAGAAGGGGTGATAATTTTAAGCAACTAAAAATGAATGAAAATGTCCAAAATACTTTGATGATGAGACATTTTCTCCATATCAGTGTCTTTTCCTCAGAGGAGCCTATCAGAATCAATCTGAGATGAGGGGTTAGGAGTTGGCAGGTATACTGGTAGTATTTCTCAACTCCCTATTATCAAGTAAGAGCAATAACCAATTCTAGGAACCCTGTTAAGGTCCTGACACCGCCGAGTGTACATGGATTGCTGGTTGTGCCAGCTTGAGACCGGCTTCTGTGACGTCTGAATGTAACAGAGTTAGGAAATACCTGATGACTGAGTATAAGTTGTAAATCTTTGAGAACATTCTATTGCAGATCCCCGTCTCCAAATATATCACTTCCCCAGAGTCATAAAAATCATGTTACTTTTGACATTTTTTCAAGAAGATACGTCTTCAGTTGGGCCAAGTTGACACCTGAGGAGATTAAAGTGTTTTGCGGCTTCTCTGTTCACCCCTGTGATGAGCAGTGTCAATCAGGTGCCAATATTTCCTAAACTAAAAGGCAGGACTCAGGGTCTAAAGGCAGAACTGCCTCTTAAATAAAGGCTGTAATACTTCCTATCACCATGACCATGGTGAGCAATCCATGTACGCTTAGCCATGTCAGGATCTTAACAGGGTCCCTATAATTGGTTATTGCTCTTACTTGATAATAGGGAGTTGAGAGATACTACCAGTATCCCTGCCACAAACTCCCACTCACACCCTGCCCACATCGGGTTTCAAAACTAACTTGCCTGCCCCTGCTCTTGAGCCCGTCACCCTTCTCCTGTGCACTGAGCTCCATCATCTGTGTTCGTTAAGATTGCTTTCCTCCCTTTCCTTCTTTCTCTGGCTTCTTCCTTATGAATTTTCAGCCAAAAACCATTATCAGGCTATTTTAATAATAAACTACATTAAACAAAGCCAACAAATCAGTTTTTCCTTGAAGGCAGGTCATTTCAGAGGTTCTGTACTGCATTTACTTACCTTCTTTCTTAAAATAACAAACTACTTTGTTACCACAAGGGTCTTACTTAGCCTAAAGACACTCTGTGTTCTGTTTCCACCTCCATAAATGACTCACTTAGGAATGGGGACTCCTTCCAATTGCCCAACCCTGGGTCCCCTTTTTAGACCTCATCATAACTATACAGCTCTGTGTTTGACAAAGCAGACTGGTAAAGCACAAATTTGAGAATGCATACGAGTCACCTGGAGTGCTCACTAAACATGCACACTCCCTGGCAACACCTGCAGCAGTTCTGATCCAATAGGGCTGGATTGGGGTCTAGGAGTTTGTATTTATATGAGAAGCAAACCAGGTGAGTCTGGTGCAGTGGCCTTGAGAACACACTTTGACCAACCCTTACTTTCTGAAACTTCCAGCCTTTCATTTTCTGCTACACTTACTGACCTTCATATTGGGGTTCAGGCAGGTGTCTTAGTTCTTGGTGTGCTCTTGACAGAAGAATGACTAGATCCACCAAAAGCAAGGCAAGTGTGAAACAAAGTTTATTGAGGAAGAGGAAGATAGGTTTGCAGAGCAAGATACCATTAGCCAGAGACAATAAGCAGGCCCCCTCGTCATGAGAAAAAGGCTTTGGTTACGCTTTGGGCTTCTGTTTTATACTGTCTGGGTGGGGCCCTCTCTGTGCTCAGACATTACTTTGATGGACAGTTAGCGGTGTGGTAATTAGTCTTAAATCACTCTAGGTTACTTTCCAAATCCTATTGCACAGGGCGTTCCTCCTCCAGGTGTGGCAATTAGTTGCTGGGTGTTGGGTTTAGGTGGGGCAGCCCTGCCCTTGTCCTTCTTCCCAGGTGGGGCAATGGCTCCAGGCAGCCCCAGGGCCGAGCACCCACCTTGGTCTTTTTCCCCAGGAGAGCCCAAATTCTATCTACCTAACATTCTTCTTTTGTTTCTGATTATGTTTTCTTAGTCTGTGTTTTCTACTTCTGCAGGAAGCCCCTTCAAATTCATTCTTCCTAGACTACACCCTCTCAGGAGGAAATCCACTCTATGTGGACAACTCCTAAGAAGACGTTATAAATAAACTCCTTCCGCTTTCTGGACCTTAGAACTCTGTTTCTGTGTGTTTCTACCTGGTCTCTCTCAGACTCATCATTAATCCCAAGAACTTGCTCTTCTCCTACATACTCCGAGGCAGCACCATCCAATTAGTCCCCCACTTTGAAAACGCATCATTTTTAATTCAGCCTCCCATCATGGAATTCAGCAATTCCGTCCTCACCTCCCTTCCTGCTGTCTTTCTAGTGTAGACTTTTTGATGTAAGCTGTGGGGATGATTCTACTTACTTCCTGAAATACTCCTAGGACATTTGCATTTCAAACTTGCGTACTCAGTATCAGAACTGATCTTATCATTACTCTGCTGATAAACCTTGGAGAAGTTGCACTGTGTTGGAAACAGCATGCAAATCCATTCTCTCTGTGAAAGGTGAGAGTTCACCTCTGAGCCGTTCAGTGGACCTGGTTCAGTTTCCACTCCCAGAACTAGCAAGTTCGGCTGAGTCAAAGGAAGAGCAAGAAACCAGGGAAGTGGAAAATGAGGCAGCTGGGGCTCCATTATTACAGAAAAAGAAGTATGGTTTGTTTGTTTGTTAACAGTTTGTTTAAGTAAAGCTGAGATAAGCTAGACTTTTCCAGGAGAGTGGAAACAGGTTCCCCTCAGCAGTGAAGGGAGACGCCCCACAGAGGCAGTCCACCCATGTGAGTACTTTCATCCCAATTCCTCCTATATTTATCTGTAAGAATTCCCCTTGGTTCCCTTGAGAACTTCAGAACTGTCCTGGTCTCACAGGTTGTGAATTCCCTCAGTGGTCACATAAGTCCAATTTTCTCAACTCTGTTTATTAACTGTTATTTTACTAATCATGATATCGTGTCTGTTAGTCTCATGATGTTTGTGGCAACCACGGTGTGTGTTGTTCTGTGCTGGGGATCCTTATCTTTGTTCTATGGGGGGATCGTTCATGGGCTAGAGGACACGTGTCATAGGCTAGAAGTTGTCTGTGGCAGGAATAGCCCATACTTGTGTAACTAGGTCACACCCACCCCAAATCCCTCATTTCATTTCAGGGCCCTTTCTAACTTTCTTGTCCTAGAGGCCATAATTCTCTGTCACCTCTCTGTCGCCCCTTTAACCTCCGCTCAACCCTATCCCTCTCCTCATAAGAGCATCTTTATAATTGAACTCTGGCCCACCCACCCTTTTATCTCTCCCCACCTCCTCATCTTTCTTCTACTTCTCTCCCCCAGCCTCCCCAGCACGACTGCACTCATTGGCTTCAAAGATCTCTGCATTTCTTCCCTTTGTTTCCTGAGCCAGAGCTTCCTCTTGACTTAATCCATCTCTCCAGATGCAGCTAATCTCTTCATTTCCTTCTCATCAAAGTCTCAACTCCTCCATGAAAAGGATGAAGCTTTAGTTGTCATTGTATTTCTGTGAACTCGAACCATGTCTACTTCTTACCATAAATATTTGTAGAAGGAATAAAAAAAATTAACAAATGGAGAAAGGAATGAAGTATTCCCTGAACATGGCCAGATAGAATTTATCACTCTTCATTTATTAACCAGAGACTTGCTTCATTTCTTTAGTCAGGATCTTACCACATTGTGTTACATTTCAGTATTTACGCGTCCAGATTTCTGGTCACATTGCCCATTTCATAAGTGAAAGAATTAAGTTCTAATTATCTTTGTTCTCGGTATTTCACACATAAGATGTCCACACATGATTATTAAATAAATGACAGTCTTAAAAAAAAAAAAAAAAAAAAAACATTTTTCCTGCTTCCTGGGGAAAAAAAAAAGGAAAAGGCTTTCGTTAAGAGTATGCTATGTAGTGAACACTTCTGGGCTCTGGAGGTAGAAACCTGGATCCCGCTCTCTGTTGCGTACAATCCAACAGGTCAGCGGTTACATTTAATGTAGCCTCTGGTTAGTAATAATCTCTCAGACTGCTTCAGTGCATGTGTGATATCTCACTGATGGTTTGTCTTATGTGAGCTTTTTTCTTTCAACTGGGTTTCTGCCACAAAGGTGCTGAAATACAACTCAACAGGGCTCGAATCATGTTTGGTCAACATCAGAACCATAGCTGTGTAATCTATTCATTGGCAATATGTTAGAAATGTTTTAAGAAGTTTTTTTTTTTCCTAACTACATACTCTTACTCATAAGAGAATAAATTATATTATTATGGAAATAATTTTTGTTGCAACCATGAGATTTCTGTCACT
Source organism: Otolemur garnettii (assembly GCF_000181295.1). Lineage (NCBI taxonomy): Eukaryota > Metazoa > Chordata > Mammalia > Primates > Galagidae > Otolemur > Otolemur garnettii. The sequence continues at coordinate 4,206,036 of NW_003852521.1, forward strand.
GTTATAGTATATTATAGTCATATGGAGTTTATTTGTTAATATTTATTGAATATTTCCCATCCATTAGAAAATATTTCCCCTACATTATTCAACTTACATAAGTCTCCCAAGTGCTCTTGTCCTCTGTAAAACCCCCATTTTATACACAATACAACAGAGACCCAGGAAAACCGTGCAACCTGCACAGAGTCTCAAAGTCGGAAATAGCTGAGCCAGATGGACCAGCACAGTTTGGCTTCAGACCCAGCCCTCACTTCTGCACGTGGGGGAATCATGGGTGGGGGTCTCACTGGAGCTGTCATGTTCTTCTCTATCTGCAGGGTGAAGAAGCTGAAGGAGACCCTCGTGGCCGTGCAGCAGCTCGATAAGAACATGAGCAGCCTGAGGACGTGGCTCACTCACATCGAGTCGGAGCTGGCCAAGCCAATAGTCTATGACTCCTGCAACTCAGAGGAGATACAGAGAAAGCTCAGTGAGCAGCAGGTAAGACCTAAAATTGAAATGAAGTCACTAAGCTACGGAATACCTGTCCTGCAGAGGTCACGAGGCGGCAGGTGTGGGCATGAGGTGGGAATTCTTGATGGAAGGTCAGGAGGAAGCTAGGCAGGATGCTGAGGAAGGGGGCTTTGTCTAGGTAGGTGTTTGGGGCAAATAGGTTCCGTGTCATCACAGAATTGACTTAAAAAGATGTTGATCCCATCGTGGGCTAGTGTCATTAGCCCACCAAGAAACTGTTCTAAGACAGTAGGTAAGTTTGGGTTGCAACAATGTACCCAGACAGGTTAACACATTTGGTTATTTATTTGTGGGTCACTAGCCCACTATCATAGACTTAGAAAGGAGCCCTTATTTTTCTGTGTATAGCATTTGGGGCAAGATTATGATATATACTTAAGACTTTTTTAGATTTTTTTAATAGTTCAGATACATTCCAAAGGACGTTTAGAATTAAAAAAAAAATGTTTTGCAAGGAGGATTGGATGACCTGTAGACCACACACTTGTAATTTCACCTTCGCGTATATAGCAAAGACAGCAGGTCTCGCTGGCACGCTGTGGACAACCCAGTGAAGCAAAAGAGGATGACCCTAGAGACACACAGAAGAAATGTTCAACTCCCTCCCCACCAGGTTCCAGTTCCCAGTACTAAACGCCATAAATTCACCATTAGAAAGAAGTATCCTTACTCCAGGCCAGTGTGGCGGCTCCTGTTTGGGAGGCCGAGGTGGGAAGATTGCTTGAGGCCAGGAGTTTGAGTCCAACTTGAGCAATATAGAAAAACTCTGCGTCTATGAATTTTTTTTTAAAAAGTTAGCTAAGTATGGTGGCATAGGCCTGTAGTCTTAGTGAATTGAGAGGCTGAGGCAGAAGGATTGCTTGAGCCCAGGAATTTGAGGTTACTCCAGCCATGCACTCTAGCCTGCATGACAGCATGAACCCCTGTCTCTTAAAAATAAATAAACAAATAAATAAATAAAGAAGCTTTTTAGTCCATGCCTTTAGATTATCTTTGAATATTCTATAGAGACCCTGGTAATCCTTCCATTAAATTGAGGCCATTGAAGCCAATTTGCTTACCTTTATTCTTAGTAAAGTATCTCAAGAATGGAAGGGAAAATATCCAATGTACTCAGTACTGTTATGAAACCATTTTATAATCACTCACACTTGCATATGAAAGATAAATCACAACTATACCCCAGGATGAAGAAGGAAAGAGGTGGAGGAGGGAGGAGAGGGGGGAATGTGATGTAAGGAGGGTAAACCGTGAGACCATTCCCGTGGTTCATATTACAAGGGTTCATGTCAATTCTATTAAGTATAGAGTATAAGGCTCGGCGCCTATAACTCAACTGGCTAAGGCGCCAGCCACGTACACCTAAGGTGGCGGGTTCAAATCCCCAGCCCGGGCCCGCCAAACAACAATAATGATGGCTACAACCAAAAAATAGCCAGGCATTGTGGCGGGCACCTGTGGTCCCAGCTACTTGGGAGGCGGAGGCAGGAGACTCGCTAGAGCCCAGGAGTTGGAGGTTGCTGTGAGCTGTAATGCCACAGCACTCTACCCAGGGGGACAGCTTGAGGCTCTGTCTCAAAAAAAAAAAAAAAGGTATAGAGTATAAATGTCTTAACACAATACTTAAGTAAATGAGGTGAAGGCTATATTAACTCGTTTGATGTAAGCATTCCAAACTGTATTTAAAATCAGCACATTGTACCCCATAAATACATTAATGTATACATGATCTATGTGTTTATGACTCAATAAAAAAATGCTATAAAATGAAAATATAAGCAGCATCTATTTTTAAAATCCTATGAAATAGTTTATGTATTTATTTTAAAGACTAAGCTGACAAAATAGATGTTAAAATATAGTTTTAAGAGTCGGGCTTTATTAAAATATTAAAATTAGCATTTACATATTATTGACACAAATAATTGTACATGTTTGTGGGGCACAGAATGTGTTTCAATGTATGTATATATAGTATAATAATTAAATTGGAGTAATTCTCATATCCATCACTTTAATCATTTGTCATTTCTTTGTAGTGACAACATTCAAAATTTTCTAGTTATCTTAAAATGTGCACTATATTTGCCTTGCTTTAAAAAAATTTTGTCAACCAAAAAATTTTTAGTTTTCATGAAACTAAAATTTTCTGATGAACTCCGATGTTTAAAATTCTGACTAGAGCTAGGGGAGTCATGCTTGGCTTCCAGCTCCCCAAATTCTTCTGGAGAACATGGTAATAATGTTAGCAATGATAAGAGTAAAATGCTTGTGGCCAGTGCTCTGATTTAGCAAATGCACAAAAATCAATTAAGTACTTAAATATGGCAAATTGATCACATGCATTATCGCCTCACCTACTAATAAAACCAAAATGAAATGATAGGAGAGAAAAATCAAACCCATAGTGGCGAAGATACCAGGGGAGAAAATGGTAGAGCCGACAGAGCTCCACTGGAATTCTGGAAGACAGAAAGTGGAAAAATGAGCGATGGTGTCAGCAGGAGGGCGGGCAGAGAGAGCTGGCTCATGCCACAGAGTTCCAAGACTCAGAAAGTGAAGAGCAGGTGAAGTGAATATTTGTCTAGAGACTGTAAAGGAGAAGATGGCTCAGAAGGCTCAGTTAGGTGTATACTGGCAGATCCTCCCCAAGCCCAGACAGCCAGGCTACTCCTCCGCTTGATGCACCCTGAAAGAAGACCAAGACATGGTTCTCTGAAGAAGGGAAGCCAGAAGGAGTTTGGATTACCAGCAAGGCCAGATTTGCCTGTTAAAAACAGAGAGGTGAAGTGGATGGCTCTGTACCAAGTGGTGTGGCTCCTGCCCCACCTCCCCAGCTTACTTCCCACAGTGTCAGTTGCCAGACTTATACCCAGCTGGGAGATTAGAGCTGTCCTCCCTGGAGAAACTGACTAGAGGAGAGAAAATACCTCAGGAAGTGAGACTTATGGCAACCCGACAAAGGCCAGCCCTCTGTCTAGCAGCCATAGTGGAGCCTGGTGGCTGACACGCCTTAGAATGCCCGGGCAGGTGTAAGCGGCTGACTTGCTCCAAACTATTAAGCAGGAATCCCCACCACTTAAAGCTTCTACCATTAAAGGAAAAACCAAAATAAATAGAAAGGGAAAAAAAAAATGAGAGGAAGAATCAGAGGAAACACATTGTACAGAGAGAAGGAAGCCTTAAAAAGAAAAAAGAAAACCTCATAGAAATGCGAGATTTTGCATTAATAAAAGACACAATGCCACTTTTTAAAGTAGTTTTCATAATTAGGAGTCTCTCCCACCAAATAAAACAAAATGGTAAATAAGTGAAAAATAAGGGAGAAATATAACGCAGTTTAAGGATTGATACAAGAGTTTCAAAACCTAAGTCAGTTATTCTATAAAGCTCACCCCACCTCAAAATGAAAAGGATAAAGAAAATGGAGAGGAGGGATTTACCAATATAAAAAAAATTCTCCAATGAAAAGCATACATTTCCAGATCATCAGTGCCATACAAGTACCCAGGAAAATTTAGAACGAAACCAAAATTTCGGCAAAACCATCCCAGGGTACCACCCTATAAAATAGCAGAACGTGAGGACTAAAGAGACCTTAAAGGTTTCTCGGTGGAAAATAAAATCTGGCTTCTCTAAAGCAACCCTGGAAGCTAAAAGACAACGTCACGCTGCTTTCAGAAAGGTGAGAACAATATTTATGATTTAGGGTGACATACCTGCCATTTCATGTATAGAAGGTATACATCTTATGCACCCATTTTTCAGGGAGCTAGTGACAGGTGCGATGCAGACCCCAAAGCCTAAAAGGAGAGCAAAGGTGCTGTTAAGCTCTGGGGAAAGGGAAAGGGAATTGGCAGGACAGAGGGGAAGGGACAGCCCCAAGACAGCTGCCCTGCAGCCCCCCAGCACCTGTCCAAGTGGAGCAGGTGGCCGCGTGCTCTGGGAGGGACGTGTCCAGGGCAGAAGAGTTGGACTAGATGACCTGACGGGCTTACCTCACCCTCAGGGCAGTTTTATTACTTCCGAAGGTGAGGGGCAGAAGTAAGCATTTTGCTTTTGAAACAGAGGGATTGTTAATTCCAGGAAAACAAAAAGTTATATAAGAAATGGAATAGATTCACAGCATATTATGCTCCTCAAATGTCAAAAGTATTCAGTAACTCTAGTCACACAAGCAAGGACTTGGGACTCTGGGGAAATTCGATAATGCTTTGTTTTTATCATAATTTTTTTTTATTTCTTTCCTACATTTAAAATTTCTTTCTGAGGAAGCTGCTGATGGCATGAGATATGATAGTATGAGATCTCTTAAACTCCGTTACACTTTTTAAAAATTGATATAGCATTTTTACATAGCCGTGGATACGTGTGAGCGTATTTATTATTTTATTTGAGATGGAGTCTGAGTCTGACACCCTGGGTGGAGTGCTGGCATCGTCACAGCTCACAGCAACCTCCAACACCTGGGCTCAAGTGATCCTCCTGCCTCAGCCTCCTGAATAGTTGGGTCTACAAGGCATGTGCCACAATGCCTGGCTAACTTTTCCATTTTTAGTGGAGACAGGGTCTCTCTCTTGCTCAGGCTGGTCTTGAATGCCCAAGCTCAAGCAATCCACCCACCTCTGCCGCCCAGAGTGCTAGGTTTACAGGCGTGAGCCACCATGCCTGGTGCAGGTGATATTTTATTACATGCATAGAGGGTTTAATGGGGCTCCCTGAAGTATGATACACCTGAAGTATCTGTTTGGAGGACATTTCAAGCCAAACCATACATTAGAATTTATTCCTTCTATCTAACCCAATGTTTGTACCTACTAGCCAGCCTCCCTTCACAACCCCCACGCACACACCCTCCCCAGCTGCTGGTTCTATCATTCAGCTCTTTACCTCCAGGAGACCAACTTTCAGCTCCCACATATGAGTGAGAACATGCGATGTTTGGTTTCTGGGCTTGGCTTATCTCAGTTAACAAAATGACCTCCCGTTCCATCCATGTTGCTGCAAGTGACATAATTTTATTTCCTTTTTCTGCAGTGCAATAGATTTTTGGTAGAGCTATGTACTCAGGCTGGCCTCAAACTCCTGGCCTCAAGTAATCCTCTCACCTTGGCCTGTCCAAGTACTAGCACAGATGTGAGCCGCCATGCCCAGCCTAATTTCAGTCTTTGTTATGGCCAAATATTATTCCATTATATGTATTTCCATTTCCATATGTATATAGATCATAATTTCTTTATCCATATGTCCATTGATAACCCCATTACCTTTTAACAATGGTGAATTAAATTTAAAACAATTTACAGATCTTTGGAATACAAATCCTAGTTCTTCAAGCCAGCCATTAGCAGGTACATAACTACAGCCTGCCCTCTTTGTCTGTGGTGGATTCTGTCTACTGAAGATGGAAAATACTTGGGGAAAAAATTGCCTCTGTACTAAACATGTACAGACTTTTTTCTCATCATTGCTCCCTAAATAATACATAGTACAACAACCTTTACATTGTATTAGGTATTTTAAGTTATCTACAGATGATTTAGTGTATACAGGAGGATGTGCATATGTTGTATGGAAATACTATAATATTTGATATCGGGGACCTGAGCATCATGGATCTCGGTATCCATGGGAAGTCTTGGAACCAATCCCCTGTAGATACTGAGGGATCACTGTTCTCACTCATTGATTAGGGTGGAAGTGGTGGACTTGTGAAGTAGAATCTGGGGCAAGATTCATTTTTCATTTTCATTAAAGAAGTTAGTTTTATCTTAGCGTGTTCTACTTCATGTGTTCTGTTTGTATTTTGGCATTGTTCACACAGCCAAAATATTTCTAGACCCTTTTTCTCGTACATCCAAGCTTGCTGGATTTTATAAAGGAGGCTCAAGAAACGTCACGCATTCAAGTCAATGACACGTTTGTCGAGGTCCGGCCCAGCCGTTTGTCAGTGAGCACAGCTTCAGTGGCGCTCATCTGTACGCGTGCAGTGTTTGAGTAAAGCATGTTGTATCCCCCGCAGGAGCTCCAGAGAGACATAGAGAAGCACAGCACGGGCGTCGCCTCTGTGCTCAACCTCTGTGAAGTCCTCCTGCATGACTGTGACGCTTGTGCCACTGACGCCGAGTGTGACTCCATCCAGCAGGCCACGAGAAACCTGGACCGGCGGTGGAGAAACATCTGTGCTATGTCCATGGAAAGGAGGCTCAAGTAAGCCAGTGGGACTCACACAGTTAGGGAAGAGAAAGATCTAGAAGAAGAAAGAAAAAGAAATAGCCCAGAATGCCCATTGTTCACTATTTCCTATGGTCACAGTGTCCAGAAAGAGCCCTGGCTTCCCAAATTGGCTGTTGTCTACATGTATTTAGGAAAATAAGTAGGTATAAAAACAATAAATAAACATAGCAAGCCAGATTATGTCTGACCTAACAGTTAAAATATAATATAGAAAAACTAAAATATACCCTTAAGAAACAAGCATAATATTACAGAATTTGTGGCTCTGAAAAAGTAATTTGTTTATTAAAAATTAAATGATATAAAGGCATTATTTATATTTAAGCTCTTTGAAAAGCCATGGTGTTATAAAGTTACCATAGTGACTGAAAACACACCATCATCATGCTCTCTAGAGAACTCCGGAAAGCTTCACGTTCATCCTGTTGTCATAGGTTGACTTTGTCAGGGTGAGTTTGATGTTGGACCTCAGTGGATTTTCAAACCTCAGTTTCCTTTTGGTGGACACTGGCCAGAGTGTGTCCATCACACTCACACCATCAGCATGTCAGCTGTGCTTCTGAACTCCCCTGCACACAGCCAGGACTGCGCGTGTTATGTGTTTACAAGATTCTTTTTGACTAATTCCAAATTCAGAGCCATGGAACATATTTTCTTTAAAACACACACACACACAGCTGTTTTATTTTGGCTCAAACAGTTGTCTCTTTTTCTCTCTGGTCAGTGTGGCCCAGGGCACAGTCATTGTTGGGCACAACAGTTGTGTGTTTGGGCACCCTCAATCCTGCTGCAGGCGTCGGGAAGGGTTCAGGAGCGTAAACAGTCCCAAATAATCAGAATCCGTTCTCTCCTTTTCTGCCTCAGAATTGAAGAGACTTGGCGACTGTGGCAGAAGTTTCTGGATGACTATTCTCGTTTTGAAGATTGGCTGAAGATTTCAGAAAGGACAGCTGCTCTCCCCAGGTCTTCCGGGGTGATCTACATAGTTGCCAAGGAAGAACTAAAGACATTTGAGGTGATTTACAATTCCATAGTTTTTAATCTTTATTTTGGTATTAAAAGTAGCCAGCCAGTGGTTGGCATTCTCAGGCATAAACTAACTATTCACCTACACATCATTTGTTCAAATAGCTGGCTGAGGACTTTGTAGCCATTTTTATTATAAGTAGGCAAAGAAGAGCAGAAAAGAGATTTTTATTTTAAAAATTGAAGATTATCAAGAATTACAAATAATGTAGTAATGATGAAAAGTTCTATTAGGAAACAAGAATCATGACTCGCCCAAATATAAATAAATACACACACACACACAGGGTGGACATAAAACTCATGTGCAATTTAAAATAGTTTAACATAGTAAATTGCACATGAACTTTAGTCCACCCTGTATATAATCATACATATATGTATACATGATCATTGATAAAACAGAGTTGGCTCTATTTTATGGAATAAAATGTTTTCCTTATAATTCTAATTTCACAGGGAAAAGCAATTCTAGTTTCAAGTCACCAACGCTTTTCAATTACACAGAGATAAAAATAGCAGTAGTGTAATTACACCCCTAAAGCAGGGAATCGTTCAATGATTGATTCCAGTCTTCGCCTGTTTGCACAATCTTTAGTCCACTCTGTCACTGTGATCTGATGAAACTCAACTTCTCAGCTGCCTCTCATTTTCACAGGGGATCTGACATACAGCCCAAAGTGGGCCATTTCTGCATCTGAAGTTTCTTTTCCCTCTGATTCCCACTGATAGGCAGAGCACACAGTTTTGATTCATTCTGATCATTCTTGGTGGCCAGTTCTGCCCCAACCAAATCCAGCTGGACTCATTTTTATGTTGCCGGATATAACCGGGCATTCACTGAGGCTAGTTAAAAGAAATAGGAAGTTTGCTTTTTGTTTTTATGGGATTTAAAAAATATATATATATCTTAGATTTTAAGATATATTAAGTCTCACTCTGTCACCTTATGTGGAATGTTGTGGTATCAGACCTCACAGCTCCTTCAAACTTTTGGGCTTACCAGTTCCTCCTGCCTCAGCCCCCTTGGTAGCTGGGACTATAGGTACCCACCACAACATCTGACTTTTAAAATTTTTGTAGAGACAGAGTTTCATTTTTACTTAGGCTAGTCTGAGTCTCCTGATCTCAAAGGACCACCCCCCCTTCCTCAGCCTCCCAGAGTGCTAGGATTATAGGCCCGAGCCATCCGGTGCCCAGCCACTCTAATACTCTAAGATATATATATATATATTAAGAACTTATGTGAAGATATATATATACATATATACATGAACTTATAAAGACATTCTAAGGGTAGAATATAAACGTCTTAACGCAATAACTAAGAAAATGACATAAAGGCTATGTTAACCAGTTTGATGAAAATATTTCAAATTGTATATGAAAATACCACATTGTACCCCTTGATTGCATTAATGTACACAGCTTTCATTTAATTTAAAAAAAAAAAAGGACGTTCAAGTACTAAACGAAATAAGTAAGAGTTTTTTCTGAGTTCTGAATAGATTTATATGCAACTATATCCCTTAATTTCAGAAGAAAAGATTTCCTACATAAAAAATGTCCACCTTAGAAAACTTGTAGTAACAAGCCACCGTAAGCTGTACGGTAGATTCCAGGTCGTCTCAATGTGAACCGGTGTGAGGGAAATGCCGCAGAACTGCATCTCATCACAGGCTCAGCCTCTTGAAGGTTAAAGCCTTTTATAATTGGCTTATACTACAGAGCCGATTATATCAGGTCCTTTTTGATGCTATTTTAGACCCTTGGATTTTATAGCAAAAGTTAGCCACATAGTTATCTTTTATGATGAGTTGTTTTATCATTTATCATTAATTTTCTTAAGAGATAGAAATAAATCATTATCATTAATCTTTTATTTAATTTTCTTAAGAGATGGAAATAGAAATAAGTTTTGCCTGAGGACAGTCTTTGGCTCATTCTGCTGTAGAATGTTTGGGACGGGTCTGGGTATGCTGGGGTGCTGGCCCTGGGTACCGCACCCTCCCTCCAGTGGGCAAACATATACGCTGACTTTCAGCAATGGCAAAACTTCAACTCTCCTTGCTGGGGAAATAACTTAAAGTTTTATAGGATAGAGGACAGGATTTATTAGGAGGAAGTCCCAGAAGGAAAACTGTTGAAGAGGCAGAAATGTAGTAGCGTGTAAACAGTATGATAAGCCAAGAAAAACAGAATTTGGGGATTTGATGAGTATTGTCCAGTTGGGGGATTACAAAAATTTTGTCTAATAACTAGGATAAAAATAAGTCATAAATCATATGAATGAATTTGAAAAGAAGAGTTTGCTTTAATTTTAGCCAAATAATCCTTATGCTATGGCTATTCTGTATTAGAGGGAGAAAAGTAGAGACAGTACCGACCTTCAGCATCTAATAGGGCATGTGGGGTGTCTTCAAAGGTGAATAGACACCTCCATGCAAGGTGGTGTACTAGCTCTAACATGGCTTACAAAACTGTGAATTATTCATAGGAACAATAAAAAAGAAATAGAGCATATTCCAAGCTTTCTTTTTCTTTTTTGTTGCCCAGAATAACTCACTTTGTTGCCTCAGCCTAACTCACAACAACCTTAAACTCCTGGCTCAAGGGACTTCTTGCCTCAGCCTCCCAAGTAGCTGGGACTATAAGTGCCTGTCACCACACCTGGCTAATTTTACTACTTTTAGTAGAGACGGGGGTCTCACTTTGCTCAGGCTGGTCTCTAATTCCTGAATTCAAGCAAGCTACCCACCTCAGCCTCCCAAAATGCTAGGATTACAAGCCCAGCCCAAACTTTTTAAGATATAAAATTACTTATATTTTACTAAATTGCTCTTGTTCTTTTTAAAGTTCATAATAGCTTCTCTTTAGAGGACTTTCTGCAAAAAGTCGATTAAGGTTTTTTCTTAGCAGCAGAAGTGAGACAATTTCTAGTTTTTAGGAAATTATATATTTTACAAACAACAGTGCCATTATGGATGTCTTTTCTGAATATCGACACCAGAACTATTGAACATTTCAAACACACATTTCAGAAATACACACACATTTATATTTTTGTAATGGGTCGTTTTGTAAGAAAGTTTGTTTCCGGGCTGTTAATTATTTTAAAGTAATTATATTAATATAATTATTTATAATATGTGTACTCTAATGTAATACACATATTATATTTCTGTGTCTGTGTGTACGTATGTGTGCATTTATCTATTTCCCATTTTCTTTCATGTTTTGATTAAGCCACTTTTTTCCTTAAGCTCTGCTGATTAAATTTGCTTGTGTAAAGGGATGCCACTGTCATCAGAAACTGTCCCTTCCCTCTGTCTGCAGTCACGTAGCTTCCCCCTCCTGACGAGAATGTGGGCTGCTTCCCACACCAATGTCCTTCTCTGTGGTCTTAGGCTTTTCAGCGACAGGTCCACGAGTGCCTGACGCAGCTGGAGCTGATCAACAAGCAGTACCGCCGCCTGGCCAGAGAGAATCGCACCGACTCGGCCGGTAGCCTGAAACAGATGGTTCACGAAGGCAACCAGAGATGGGACAACTTGCAGAAGCGTGTCACCTCCATCTTGCGCAGACTCAAGGTTTTTATCTTGCCTCGTTTATAACTCAGAGGCCTGGAGGAGAGGATTGGGCCATTTTTGAATGCAATATTGGGGCATAAATCTCAATGATTTTGTAAGATGGGAATGGCAGAAGGGTGTGCGGGGGACGTGAAATGGCAAAGGATTGAAGGGGCGCCCATTGCTTGTTGAGAAAATGACTTTCCAGAAGAACATTGGCATTGGCTGTGCCATGTCAGTCATGTTTACGTGGACTTCTTTTATTTATGTATTATTATTTTTTATTTTGGAGACAGTCTCACTCTGCCACCCTGGGTAGAGTGCTGTGGCATCATAGCGCACACAACCTCAAACTCTTGGGCTCCAGAGATCCTCTTGCCTCAGCCTCTTGAGTGGCTGGGATTTCGGGCACCTGTCACAATACTCAACTAGCTTTTTTTTCTTTTTTTATTAGAGACAGGGTCTTGCTCTTATTCAGACTCGTCTTGAACTCCTAAGCTCAGGCAATCCACCTAAAAATTGGCCTCTCAGAGGGCTAGAATTACGGGCATGAGCCATTGCGCCTGGCCTGTGTGGACTTTTTAATTTTTGTTATTTTTCTCTCACATCCAGCATTTTATTGGCCAGCGTGAGGAGTTTGAGACTGCACGGGACAGCATTCTGGTCTGGCTAACAGAGATGGATCTGCAGCTCACTAATATTGAACACTTTTCTGAGTGTGATGTTCAAGCTAAAATCAAGCAACTCAAGGTAACATATATTATTTTTCAAGTTATCAAGTGAAAAAAGCCTGAAAATGAAAGGATTTGTAGACCTTTGGGGGAAGAACGTAGTAAAGAAGTCTTCTTTTGAAAAATTAGTTCTTGGTTGTCCAAAAATATTCAGGAAATATAAAAGATATTAAAAATAAAATAAAATAACCTTTTATTATACTTTTAAGTATCAACTTGATTGTGCCAGGGTGTTAAGGATCTTCTTTTGTTACTGTTGTGTTTGGCTTTATTTGTTTTTTTAATGAATAATACATAGCAGCTTTAAATAGTTTGTTCAACCTCCATGTTCCAAGGCAATATCTTTTGCTGAGATATTCTTAGTTGCCAGATTAATCTTAAATACATTTTATATTTTTCACTATATAATTCAAATTCAGTGGCTAGCTAGAAATTTGAATAGAAAAAGATTTACAGTAGATATGTGGATTTCCTAAAAAGGAGAGTGTTTAACAGCTTATTAATTTGCAAGGCAGCTTATGAAATCTTCATACCACAATTGATGGGATTTTTAAAATGATTGGAGTTCCCGTAACCTCTTGGTTATTATAGTACAATGAGGAACTTGCCCTTAATCATAGATGCTCAAGAGGGAAGAAATTCTAAGACAGTAAACGCTGGTATTGTGTCAACACCTCCCCGCCCCCGGCTCCCACTCTCCAGACCTCTCACAGGCAAATCAATATTTAAACCCTTCAGTAGGATTTTGCCAAGTGGTAGTTCAGTCTTTGCCTTATGGACTCTGGCAGAATCATGGAACTTACTACACCCTCCTTCCTCCCCTGGAGGGCTTTCTTTATAAGATAATTTAGATTGCTTAAGAGTTTATCCTTGTCTTGAATTAACATTTATCATCTGAAACTTATTCCCGGTGGTTTAACTTTTTTGAAACATACAGAATGAGTTGAAATAATCCTCCCCGAATCCCTTGTTTTTCAAATGGTTATAATTATACCTTGCTTAGATCCCGAAACAACAAAACAATCATCTGAGAAGAATTTGTGGCACCATCATTTGGATAACTTCTGTCAGTCATGCGTGGAGTGTGATCTGGCAGCATTAGCTAATGTTAAAAGGTTTGGAATAGTTCTTTAAAATGTTAAATGTATTTCAGTGCCAATGTATTGATTGCCTTTGCTTTCATCGGCCATAACCAGGGCTGCAACTTACGATGGGTCTGAATATTTTTTCCTATTATCCTCCCCCTCCCCCTCTATAGTGGTAAATTAGCCAAAGGTTCATGCAATTCCTGTTCTGACTTAACATTTTTTATTACTGAGAGGTAATAACCTCTTGCCTTGTCACTGTATATGGTGAATTAAATATTCCCTTCGTGGTGTTTTTAATGTAATGAAAAATAGGTATATTGTGGTTATTTTACATCAATGTGAGCAATGAAAAAAGGAATCACGAGTCACGTGAGGTTTGTCCTCTCTAGGCCTTCCAGCAGGAGATTTCTCTGAACCACAATAAGATCGAGCAGATAATCGCCCAGGGAGAGCAGCTGATAGAGAAGAGCGAGCCCCTGGACGCGGCGGTGATCGAGGAGGAACTGGACGAGCTCCGCCGCTACTGCCAGGAGGTCTTCGGGCGCGTGGAGAGATACCACAAGAAACTGATCCGCCTGCCCGTGTGTAACAGTGATTTGTTTTCCTTGTCTTTAAAGAGGATTAACTGTGTGGAATTAGGTAGCATTGTGTAGTGCAGTGGTTCTCAACTCCTAGTGCCGCGATGTATTTTCACTGTTACCAGGGAGTCATGACCCACAGGTTGAGAACCGCTGGTATAGTGGGTAAGAGCCCAGACTTTGCTGCCAGAGGGCCTGGGTTCCAGTCCCGGCTTTGGCTGTGTGTTGGCTCTGTGACCTTGGGCAAGTTACTTCACCTTTCTTGCCTCAGTTTCCTCCACTGTAAACTGGCTTAATAACAGTAACTACCTTGTAGAAAGGGTTGTTTTAAGCATTAGATGAATTAATATATAGAGAGTTTAGAAGAGTATTTGGCCTATTTCTTTTATGGAAAATAAAGAAATTTTAGAAGAAATAAAGAGATGAAAGTGAAGAGCAATATAATAATTGCTCAATTGGTGAGGTTAGGTTTGGGCGAATTTCTTTTTTTTTTTTTCCTTTCTTTTTTTTAAGATAGAGTCTCCCTCTGTTGCCCAGGCCATAATCTCAGCCTAGCTCACAACAACCTCAAATTCCTGGACTCAAGCGATCCTCCCACCTCAGCCTCCCAAGTAGCTGGGACTAGAGGCACCTGTCTAATTTTTCTGTTTTTAGTAGAGATAGGGTTGTTTTTTTATTTTTGCTCAGACTTGTCTTGAACTCCTGAGCTCCAGAGATCCTCCTCCCTCAGCCTCCCAGAGTGCTGAGATTTCAGGTGTGAGCCACTGGCTGGCCAGGTTTAGGTGAATTTTTGTCTTCTATTTTCCTGCTCACTACCATGATCACATCTCATCTGAAGAGATATTATTAGAAAATTTGGAATCTTCCATGATCCAATATATTGTAACTCAATATAAAAGTAAAAGGACAAGCAACGGTTCTATCAGTAATTCCCAAGCTCCTGACATGAGCCGTCCTGCAGCTCTTGTGTGCAGGCACAGTACTAAGTTGTCTTTCTTACATTGTTGCTTAATCTTAAATTTATTTTTTGAAGTTGGTTTTAGTATTATTCCTATTTTACCAGTAATGAAACAGGCTTTTACATAGATGAATTTATAAGACATTTTTAAAAGGTTCTGACTTACTCATAGAAAGTTCAGAGTTGTCCCCACACTGAAGTGGTCCAGGTAAGCAAGCAAGTGGTCCAGGTAAGCTCGGACACTAACCTTTGCTGAGAGGTGGAGCCACTGCAGTAATAGGCTGGGTTTGACTTGCCTTCCAGCTCCCAGATGATGAGCACGACCTCTCGGACAGGGAGCTGGATCTGGAAGACTCCGCAGCTCTCTCGGACTTGCACTGGCACGACCGCTCTGCAGACAGCATGCTGTCCCCGCAGCCTTCCTCTAACCCCTCCCTGTCACTTGCCCAGCCCCTGCGGAGTGAGCGGTCCGGGCGAGACACCCCGGCCAGTGTGGACTCCATCCCCCTGGAGTGGGATCACGACTATGACCTCAGTCGGGACCTGGAGTCTGCAGTGTCCAGGACCCTCCCCTCTGAGGATGAAGAGGGTCAGGAGGACAAAGATTTCTACCTCAGGGGTGCTGTTGGCTTAGCAGGTAGGAAGCTGGAGCCCTGCCAAAATGAGAAAACAAGGGAATTAATATTGCCCTGGGGTCATGTCAGCAATCAGAGAATCAGCTTCCTTCTCCCATTCAGGGAAATTGTACCTAAGTGTACACCTGGATATAAATGTGTTGTCAAGTGCAAAAGTTGGCGTGGCCAACTGTTCCCCATTTATTCCAGAGATACTTAGAGTACTAGATGACGAGATCTTTGCCAAGTACTAGAGATGTGCTGTTCCTCTTCTCAAAGGGCTCACAGCCCAGGTGAGGAAATTAGAAGAGACTGTGTGAACCATCTGGTGCCAGGGTAGCAGTGCACGTGTGGGGCAGAGAAGCACAGGTGCCACTAGCCTGGAGCTCAGGGGAGGCTTCAGCAAAGAGAAACCAGAAGGATGAATTGTGGTCAGGCAAGTGGACACGGCAATGTTCTAAGGAGGAAGGGGGAGGACCTCCCTGTGTTGTGATTAGTCTCCCTGCTTTTGGTCATCTAAAGTTCGTCCACAAGGACCACACTGTCGATTGGGTGTCTTAGAGTAGACAGTAGAGACTGGAAAGACAGACAAGGACCTTGTCATAAAGCAGCCTGTTCATCACAGAGTTTAGCTTTTACTGTGAAGGCACAGGGAGGGAGCTGCGGCAGGATCCAGGCAGGGAGGTGATGAGATTGGATGTGTGTTTTCATGTTCAGGGAGGAGAGCATATTGGGGGGATGGAGTCTAAATGAAATGTTTGATAATCCAAGACAGAGAGGTAGGATAGAGGCCTCAACTAAGGAAGCAGTGTAGGGAATAGAAAGAATGAAAGAGATGTGAGAACTCAGGAGAAAACTGTAGCTAATGATTCACTGAATTGGGATGGAGGTGATTTCCTGGCTTGGGCATCTTGGTGAAAGGTGCAGAAGGTTCTGGGCCCAAGGACCACAGAAGGAGGACACAGTGTAATACAGTTGGCCGAGGGAGGCAGGGCTGGGAGTCAGGGGAGGGGAGGAGTTTGTTTGCTGATCCTGACTTTGAGATCCCTGCAGAATACCCACACACAGGAGTCCAGCAGGAGATGCATTCGGTTCAGCACTGGGCCTCAGGTCATTACCCACATGGTCCAGCACCAGGCCCCACGTGTAAATGGTAACTGTCCTGGAGCAAGTGGAGGAAATGCCACAGGAGAAGTGTAGAAAGGGGACCAGGAAGGACCAAAACCAAGCAGCACAGAGAGACCAGGGGTAGCCGAGAACGAGGACCAAGGGAAGTGAGTCAAAATAAATAGTCAGAGGCTGATTTGCGGCCCTTGTAAATGCATCTCATGCATTCTCGCAGAGGACATCTAGGGTCACATCTGGACTCCCAAGAGAGGACGCTGTTCTAAAAATAAAATGCTGGCCCTCATTTCTGTGTTTTCATTACAGTAGAGCCTGTTAGTCAGCCATGTGGCATCTGGGCCAGCACCGTTCAGTACGTAACCACTGGCTACAAGGGGCGGTCGGCACTGAAATGTGACTGTGCAAATGGAGGCGGGCTGTGTGTGGAAAATGCACATACAGGAATACACACATTTCAAAGACTTAGCCCAGAGGAAAACAGAAAATATTAACATTTGTGTTGCTTACATGTTTTGACTAGGAGATACGTTATCAGTTTAGGAACGTATGGTGTTAAAATTAATTTTATTGGTTTCTTGCCGCTTTTCTAATGTGTCTGTAAATCTTTAAAATTACATATGTGGTTCACATAGAAAGATATGGGACAGGGCTGCTCAAAGGGCCAATGGGACTGAACTCTCAGTTCTGCCACTTAACTGGCTGTTTAAACTTGGATAAGTAACTTAATTCCCCTGGACCCCAGTTTTCTTATAAACAAAAAAAAATAGGAATAACACACCCAGGAACCCTGAAGGGTTTCTGTAAGGGTAGATGAGTGATTATCCTAAGGCCTGGCTCGTAAAACACTCTCAGTGACCATGAGTGCTTATTATTATTCTCTTCAGGAAACCTGTGGCGAGCAGACCCACACTCCTCCCTCTGTGTGCTCCAGAGCTGTGGGGCTAGAATAACTAACTTCCTTTTTTCCCTAGGAAAGTTATTTTCCTGCCTCAAGGGAATCAGGGTTTCCAGAACTTAGCTGTCCACTTAGACTGTGCTCTTTTTGCAGATGTAACGATCCCTGAAAGCCCCGAGGCCTATATAAAACTCACAGAAAATGCGATCAAAAATACCACTGGTAGGCGTGAAAAGCTGGAGCAGGCCTCCCTTCTTCCCTCCCTCCGTCCCCTGTAACAAGCCTCCTCTCTTAGCACACCTGCTGTATCTCTCACAGCTTTGTGGCTCAAGCATGTTCAGGCACAACCTTCCTCTCTTACTGGTGGACTAGAAAAAACAGTTGATCAACACCAAGAAAAGATTTCACTAGTCAAGTCAAGCGAAATAACTTTCCAACTTGTAAAATGGTAATAGTCTCAGTGAGATGGACCTCTGAGGCCCACTAACAGCAGAATATAGGAGGGAGACCCCAGTCCTCAGCCTCTCTGTATGCTAGTGGTCCCCCTGGCTATGGTAGCACCAACTTTGCTGGGTTGCAGACCTACCTCTGGCTGGGGAATCAGGGTGCAGGTCCTGGCCCCAAGTCCACTAGCCTGTGTGAGTGAGCTTAAGCACACCCACTGCTTCATCCTCCTCATCTCAGGGAGCCCATGTAAGGCAAGGGGTGAGACCAGATTTCAGCTCTAAAAATACATACAGTTTTAATTTAAGAAGTCTTATCTCATAAAATAATCTGAAATGAAAAATGTAGCCCACGTATCTTGAGCCCTAGGTTTCCCTTTAAGGCCCGAACTATTCCTGAAACAAGAAAAATTAAAGAAAGAAAAACAGAAGCAGTTTTGCTTTGGGTCACACTAAGCAATTTTAGCTCAGGGTCAGTGATTTGGGAAAAAGTGGGGGGAGGGTAGAGTTGGGACACAGTGATGGGATATGGAATCATGGAGTTACTAGTTCACAGCTCAGTTTTTGAAGAGAAGGGAAAGGACAGAAGAAAAAAGTAGTGTGAAGAAAAGTAGTATGGCTTTCTGAGTGATTCCTAGTGAGAGACCTGTCCTACGTATATTTCAAAGGCTTCTTTTCAAAATAAAGAAGTGTAATAAAGCTTACTAATATTTGTTCTGCTTTCACCCTATGCTAGCCCCACTCTGATCAACGTTCAGTTCAAACACTTTAATACGTACATACACACACACTCTATAATTTTGCAAGGACATATTACTACTCTGAGAGAATGAGCCAGGAATTCTAGGCTATGGGTAAGAGCCTGCCTGGATAGACATGCTGAAATCTTAGCATTCTTCCAGTGTTATTTCTGATTTTAGATAAAAGCAAGTCATTGCTACTGCGATACCTCCATAAGTATCTATTCCAAGCTACTCTTTTCTCGGGTAACTTGAATTCATGCCTTAAGTGAATGATGCAGCAGGTGGTGGGGCTGTCAGTGGCACCGTCACAGAGAGAGATCAGAGGGTGTTTCTCCCTCCGCTGGCTAAGTGACTGCAGAAAGAGCCTGGGCAGTAACTGCCTCCTCCTTACTGGGATGCGGTAGCCACCGCTGCCGATTTTTAGGAAGGGCTTGCACAGTTGACAACATTCAGATTATCAGTGGATCCCCTGAAAGAGACAGCAGATGGATGCGGAGGTTGTTCAGAAGTGATTGTAAGAGCCTCTTTGAAACGCCCTATCTGCTCAGGCTCTTAACCGAGCACATTCATCAGCTTGGCCATTTAAATGTCTAATCCAGCAGCATGATAGTACTAAACTGGCTTTATAATTATACCCACACACGCCATTTCTACACTGCTGTACCTCAGATCACTTCTGAAACCTTTCCTTGAATATCCAGCTTGAAAATAAGCCAAGCAGAATGTCTGGTAAAGATTGTTATGGTTGACACTGCAGGGGACCACAGCGCCTTAGAGTCACAGATCCGACAACTGGGCAAAGCCTTGGATGACAGCCGATTCCACATGCAGCAAACCGAAAATATCATCCGGAGCAAAACTCCCACGGGGCCAGAGCTAGACGCCAGCTACAAAGGTTACGTGAGTATCCTGACCATCCTGCTCCCGACCTGTCCCTGGAAACCACAGTTCTGTGACAAGGAACGGTCTGTCTGCAGCAAGAGGTCTTTATGAAGTCTCTGCCTTTGAACTAGTGAACATGGATGTGCAAAACAAAAACCAGTTACTAAGTTACCTTTTGAGTAGAACTGGGCTGTTTTTAGATCTACAAACCTGTTGCAGTGGTCAGCCTGTTCCTTCACACTGAGCACTGAGGGATATCCTTTTAATTAAAAGAAAAAAAAAAGTTTTGGCTCTCAAAAGTCATTAGGTACTTTTCCAAATTCAATGAATAATTTTGGGCACTGTTATCCTTGGAGCAGCAGATTTGAGCTAATAGATTACTAACATGTGGTTTTCTAAAGTTCTTTTCCCGGGTTTATTGATTCGTTTAATGACTTTGGGAATGTTTTTATCTTCTGTTCTTAGTTCACTCATGCTGGAGAAAACAAAACTGACTAACAAAAGTGATTTGGGGAAAAGCTAGCAAGGCAACGTGTGTATCACCAAGTCTATTCTATTTATGCAGCTGAAGGCTGCGGATCGTAAGGTCTATCATAACATTACTCGCCCAAGTTATTGACCAAATAATTTTTTTCCAAAAGCTACCAGTTTTGCTATACATACTTAAGGAAGTGAATTTTAAAGTGCATCTCTTCCCTGTTTCAGTCTTTTTCATATCCGAAAGACTGCTTAGTAAAATTAATTTCCTGAAGTTTAATTACAACTCATACATACTACTTTTTGAAGCCAGAGAACTGTTCTAACCATATATGTCAATGTCCTTATCCTCAGAATTACAGAAGAGAAATCAGTCCTGAGTTTGTTTCCTGCCCAGTTTGGCCTATTGTACCAACTTCTATTATAATGAAGCCTCTTTTTAAGAGTATATGCACATAATATAATTTTATGTTGATCGTGCTGACATCACTAGGATTACACTTAACCTCAATCAAAAGTAATCAAAGTGACTTAATAGCATTGCAATTTGTTAATGGCTTTGCCGCCTTCGAGCTAGAAAGTTCATACAGCAAAAGTACCTTGAAATGATTTGCTGTTTTAATTTTTTGGCTACTGTGCATGATATTAAAAATGGCTTTGGAAACTTTCTCTTTGATTTTAGAATTTAGTCCCTTGATACCTATTAAATATTGCTTAAGTTTTCTCGGACAACAGCTGGCTTTGATATTGCTTTCTATTTTTAAGTATTTGAATTATTTAATGCAAAAATGTTCCCATGAGAATTGTGGTAATACTCATCCTTCCCACATTTCTGTTTAAGAAAGAGAAAGAGAGAGCAACTGGCCAGAAAAGCATCTACTGCATTGCCGTCTAAGGGCTGGGTTTTAAGTCCCAGATCGGTTCAATCTGGTTTGATTCATGAATTCAAAGGAAATTTAGAGGACCTCTCCTGCAAAATGAGGCATGCAAGGAATGTTTTAAGTCATCGTTTTTTTGTATACATGAATGTTTCACCTGTTTGAAAAGCATATTTTGAACTTGGCTTATTTTTAGTCAAGTGGCCCAGAAAAGTAAAACAGCCGCCTGTCTTGTTGGGGAGCCACAAAGATAGTTTCCCCAGAAGCTCTGGCACTCAGAAAGGTGCTGGTGACCCGGCCTGTGTCTTGTGTGTAACAGATGAAACTCCTCGGGGAATGCAGTGGCAGTATAGACTCGGTGAGGAGATTGGAGCACAAGCTGAAGGAGGAGGAAGAGAGCCTTCCCGGCTTTGTTAACCTCCACAGCACCGAGATGCAAACAGCTGGTGAGTGCCTGGCACGGGTGAAACGGAGACCCAGAAGCACCTCCTCACGGTCAAGTTCCACTAGGCTGGTTAGCGTCCTGCACTGTTCTGTCCTGAGAGTTCTCTCCGAGTTACCATGACTCCCCCTGCAGGAGAGGGAGGTAAAGAGGACCGTCCTTGGTATTTCACTTGTTCCATACACTGTCCCTGCTGTATGTAGTCAGGCCTTCTATATGTGTGTGACCTAGGGCCTATTGCAGAGAGAAACCTAGAACCAAATGACAGCCCCCTGCACATGTCCACTTCTGACTGCGCACAGCTCTTCCCAGTGTTCTATAGCGAATTTTTTTAGTCCATTATCATTAGAAATGTAAGTAGGAAAAACACAGTCCTTACACTCATGTAAGTGTTATTTCCAGATGACAACAGCCAGAAATGCATGGTAGAATTACTTTTCTCTTCGTTACTGTTCAAAGTTAGCCCCCACAGTATACTGAAAGGATTTTCAAAGCTTCATCTGGGGAGAAAATGCCATCACCCTTCTGTGCATGTCCCGGCAGGTGTGATTGACCGGTGGGAGCTTATCCAGGCCCAGGCGCTGAGCAAGGAGCTGAGGATGAAGCAGAACCTCCAGAAGTGGCAGCAGTTCAACTCTGACCTCAACAGCATCTGGGCCTGGCTGGGGGACACGGAGGAGGAGCTGGAACGGCTCCGGCGCCTGGAGCTCAGCACCGACATCCAGGCCATTGAGCTCCAAATCAAGAAGCTCAAGGTACTGCCCCTGGCCTTGCCCGGGACAGACAGTAAGCCACCTGTGGACGCCTCTTCAGAAGGAGCCTCTAGCTCTAGCCCTTTTACTCAGCAGCAGGGAAGGCCCATAACAAAACTGAGCACGATTCCCTCTGGCCCCAGCCTCCCCACACCCAGTGTTCCCTACAGGGCAGGAAGGCAGACCACATTGTAGAACTAGCTACCTGTAAATAATCACCTAACCATTAAAGTTTTGTGAAACATCCAGTCACCTCTGGGACCTACTTAAACTCTTTGTAAGGGGCACACAGCTCTAACCTGGGTCCTAAAAGTCTGTATCTAAAGCCAGAGGGAACTCTTTTCTGAGAGTGTATCTGCATGAATTTGGGGAGACCTAATGAAATCATTTGAAATAGTGAAACTCCCAAAATTGATTACAGTAGTGTGGAAAGCAATTTTTTTTTTTTTTTTTTTTTTGAGATAGAGCTCACTGTGTTATCAGAGCTATAGTGCCAGGGCCTCAGCCTAACTCACAGCAACTTCAAACTCCTGAATTTAAGCAATCCTCCTGCCTCAGCCTCCCAAGTAGCTGGGTTTAGAGGTGCCCGCCCTGATCCCCAGCTAATTTTTCTATTTTTAGCACAGATGGAGTCTGGTTCTTGTTTAGGCTGGTCTCAAACTCCTGACCTCAAGTGATCCTCCCACCTCAGCTTCCCAGAGTGCCAGTGAGTCACTGCATCTGTCAAGAAGCAATTTTTCCTTTAATAAACAGAGCACAACAACACTGTAGAATAATTATGGTGAAACACCACCATTATGGTGGAACATCTGACATTTACATTTGATTTTGTTTTGGCCTGAGGGGGTGTATTCCAGCCCTAGGCCTTAAAAATCCTGCTTAAGCCAGCTACTAAAATGCATTAGAATATGGAGGCTGTGGTAAGCATCCCATGGTGTGAGGGCTCAGTCTCTTTTTCAAACCCCTCAGGACCTGTGTCATTGTCAGGAGAACATTAAAATGGGCTCCTCCTCGGGGCTGGGGATTAAGTGTGTGCTGCTTTTCTGTTTCTATGGTTTGGTATATACTATTTATTTTGGTTTGATGTTTTTGTGGCTTGCTTTTTGTGTCTGCGTTCTTTTAAATTTTCAAACATGGAAATGAATCTTTCCCGTAGATGCTCCAAAAGTGGCATCTTTCTGGAAGGCCTGTGCAGCTGCCCTGCACGTTCCAGGATAAAGTTACCCCTGGATGGGAGGTGCAGTTTACAGTGTCTGCGTTATGAAACGCAGTTTCCCTTAGAGTTCCTAAATTCCTCTAAGAAGGCAGCACTGCATTCTAACCCAATTCCTTAAAAACTGACGAAGCAAATGCTAGGCAGGGCTCCGCAAGATCAGGGCAAGGTCAACTATGACCTTGAAAGTCAGCAAAATAAGCAAAAGCTACCTTCCTCTGCATCCCTTCCTGGCCCTTCCTGGGAATAAATCTGTGGAATGACCAAGAATTTTGCACAATATCTCTTGATCTTATGACGTCTCTGTGGTTGGGCCTATAACACAGCATGTTAAGAACCCATTAAAAAGTGAAAAATTACAACAAGTTGGGAACATTACAGGACTACTGAGAAATTATAAGAAAACGAAGCCTGCGTAGATGTGATTTCTAGGATGGCTCACCCTAACTGGATCTGGGGATGTTTAAACAGGACCCAGATTTTCCATCTTAATATTGAATCATGTGCTCAAGTTCTTGGAAATGAGTTCTGGGTTTTTCTGGAAATGCACAGAGTCAAAAATCAGTTGCTTGCTTTTTTGGTGAAATCAAATTAAACTGGTCAGCTCATGGAATACCCTCTTCATTCTGTTTACCATCACAAAAATGTGGCCAGTGGCATAGGGTGTGTTCTGAGGGTTCAGAACATCTGGAACCCAGGGCCCTGGAATCTGCTTTCTTAGCTGGCTCACCACTGAGTGCCAATTGGTCCACTGAACTGAGATTGTGACACTGGGAGGGGAAGTGCAGGTATCTTGTTAATCAAAACTGTCAAAGCCGGGTTTTTGTTTTGTTTGATGGAGGCTGGACCTCCATGCAAGGGGTTGCACCAGTGACATTACTTAGTTCATTACACAGGGTCATCTTTGTTTCCTTAAAGACTCCCCTTCACTTTCCTCATCCTTTCCCCTCACCTCCTGCTGGTTTTCGAATGCCATTCCTCAAACCCATGACAATCACTCTGGAATGGTAAAGAGGCATTCATGGGTGATGTGTATTCTATAAAAATGAGGATGTGCATCTGCACGTGTGGGTGCTCCTGTGCACCACACACCATTCCCCTTCTGACTCTTCAGGTGACACCGTGTTTTCTCTAGATCCATCCATGTCATCAAGCGTTTGTCCATTTCTTCCACCTGCCGCGTAGTTCTCAGTGGTATGCGCCCTCCATCTCTTACCTAACCATCCTGCTAAGGACAGCTTTATTTATTTATTTATTTATTTATTTTTTGGCTGTAGTTGTCATTGTTGTTTGGCAGGCCCGGGCTGGGTTTGAACCCTCCAGCTCCGGTGTATGTAGCTGGCACCCTAGCTGCTGAACTATAGGCACTGAGCCTAAGGACAGTTTAAATTAATGGATCTTTTCAAATGTGTGAAAAATTTAAAGGATTTAAACTACTTATTTATGTTATGACGACATGTTTATTTCTCCTTTGGGCCCAGTTGGCCAAGTATAGACAGGCAGTGATGGAAGGCAAACGTAAGCCTGCTTTCTGAAGACTGATCAGTTGTCTGTTAAACATAAGCATGCTGGTGGCACCTGTGGCTCAGAGGAGTAAGGCTCCAGCCCCCTATGCCAGAGGTGGTGGGTTCAAACCCAAGCCCAGCCAAAAAAACCATAAAAAAAAAAAAAAAAACATAAGCATGTTTTCTGAAGACTGATCAGTCCTCTGTTCTCTTTCAGTGAATGGAAAAGTTTGACCAAGAAATATTTTTTAAACTCTGTTTAACTCTTTTGAAACTCTGTTTCAAAAATGTGCTTTTGTCATTATTGTGCTTGTTTGATTGCTCTTTTTTTTTTATTCTTTCCAGGAGCTCCAGAAAGCTGTGGATCACCGCAAAGCCATCATCCTCTCCATCAACCTCTGCAGCTCCGAGTTCACGCAGGCTGACAGTGAGGGCAGCCGGGAGCTGCAGGATCGCTTGTCCCAGATGAACGGGCGCTGGGACCGGGTGTGCTGCCTGCTGGAGGCGTGGCGGGACCTGCTGCAGGATGCACTGATGCAGTGCCAGGTCTGTGGAGGGGTGGGCTGGCGGTGACTCAGAACCACACAGACACACACAGCTTAGTGGAGTCTTGAGGAATGCAGATACTACGTTTTATCCCAGAGTCAGTATCTGAGTGAGAGTCATTTTATCCCCAGAGTCAGTATCTGAGTGAGATAACTTTTTGCCCAAACTTTTCATTTCTCTGAAGAAATTGTGCATGTGATCAGGGTACAAAACCTCCATATTCCTCTAAGTGTATCTCAGTCCTGACATTTATTTCAGTCATTCAGCAAACAGTTACTGGGGATACAGGCAGGCATTTCTTGAACATTAAAGTAAGCATTCCAAATATTTATTAATCAGTTTACACCATAATTATTTGCTGAGTGTCTACTGTAGGGCAGCTACAGCGCTGAGCCTGTGGCTAGAGCATAGCCTACTGTCAAAATACTTTTGTTGTTGGGGATGGCAAGACCAATAAATTGCAAGTGCATAGTTGACCATGGAGCTTACAGACAGGGATGATAAGAGTCATCCATGAAGAAGGCCACTTTGGGAGGGGAGTCAGGGAGTTCTGTGGGTCTTGAAGCTGACTCTGAAAGGATGTCGCTATGAAGGAGATACAACAAATGAGATGTCCCAGAAGCAGGAAAAGGCTTAGTGTCTTTAAGAAGAGAAAAGAGGCCAGTGTGACCAGAGCAGAGTTAGCAAGGCAGGGAGCAATGGGAAAGATGGCAGAGGTGGTCAGGGACCTGATTACAGGGGAGTTTGGGTCATATTCTAGGCATCATGGGAAAATCTTGAAGGATTTAAAGGCTGCTCTTCAGATTTATATATGCCCTGAGAGTAACAGCTCCTTGAAAGCAGGTACCCTAGAAACTGTTTCACCTCTACACTCCTAATAGAGTGCCTTACTCAAAGCACATCTTTAGTAAATTCATGTTGAATGAATGAATGAATGAATGAGTGAACGAAGTGGATATAGGATTGGACCTAAAAGATGAAAAGATTTGAATACACAGAGAAGAGAGGGGAGCAGATTTGCCTCCTTCTAAACTGTATAACAACTCTTTTTTCAGAAATAAAATATTTTGACAATAATTCAATGTCTGAATTTCCCCCCAAGTAGTAAATTAGATGCTTTTGGTAAGAATGTAAATTCATGATCAGGTCATTATAACAGCACCATTGCCTTCCTCAAAAAAGGAAGAAGTGACCTTGAAATCAATGTATATATACCCAAAAGAAAAATGGTCATTTTATAAAAGGACACCTGCCGTCAAATGTTTATAGCCACACAGTTCACTATGGCAAAGATGTAGAAACAACCCAAGTGTCCACCGTACATGAATGGACTGATAAAATGTAGTATATGCATGTCACGGAGTGCTACTCAGATATATATATATATGTATATATACATATATAAAGGTGGTAATCTAGTGTCTTCTGTGACAACCTGGGTGGAACTGGAAACCATTCTTCTAAGTGAAACATCACAAAAATGTAGAAACACACACATGTACTTAACAATTAGTTAAGTACAGATGGGAACTAATTGACCAACCAATACGTAAGATGGAAGTGAATCTCGGTGAAAGTCAAGCTGACTGGAAAAGGGTGGAGGGGCTGGGGAAATTCACATCTGCTGGGTACAGTACACAGTATCCGGGGGAAGGGAACACTTACAACTTTGACTCATTCTGTACAAAAGCAAAGTATGTAAACAGAACACGTGTGCCCCCTAATACTCCGAAATTTAAAAAACTGTATATTGGCAAATGGTAGTGATTTGAAAGATTAGAAATTTGAGCTGTGAGGGGAAGGGAAATATATTACCCGCAGCTGTTTTAAACTCCCTATTTTTTTTTGTAGGATTTCCACGAAATGAGTCATGGTTTGCTTCTCATGCTGGAGAACATCGACAGGAGGAAAAACGAAATCGTCCCTGTTGATCCCAACCTTGATGCAGAGATTCTTCAGGACCATCACAAACAGCTTATAGTAAGATGTGTGAACTCTGGCAGCCTCCAGTCACCCTTAGCAGGGGTGCATTTCATTTACATAGAACAAATGTAGATGGCAATCTTTCTTTACCTTTTGTGTTAGTCTCTATTTTACATTTTTAAACGTTCCTTAAGCTTTCTGGTCTTTGTGAAGCAAACACTCATGCAAAAATGACATCTGCTAGCTTTCAAATCTGGTTTTAAAGTCATTGCTCAGTTGTAAAAACTCTCACATGTCCCTAATCTTAATTACCTTGTGTTTATTAAGGCAGCTTTTCGATGAACTATACTTATTTTTAATTTGTACTTTATATGTTACATCTATGTTCCCAAAGTATATTTGAAGGGTTATAGTAAAAGGACAGTAAAACTATTAGAAATACAGACAATTAAGAACTTTTAAGAGGAATTAATTATACCAGATTAAACATGAACCTTAGTGTCAAGTTTTCCAAAAGCTATGACCAAAAAAAAAAAAAAAAAAAAAAATCAACATAGTAAGTTAGCTTATTTCCCTTATCTGACAAACAGAGAACATACCAGTTCTCAAGGAGGGAGAAACTTTTCCTAGCACTAAATTCAAAAGGAAATTTACTGTGTAGACTGTTATACAAGCATCTTTGGACAATGGACAGTAAATTTAAATGATTTTATAGAAGATAAGGAAGCTTATTTGAGTTCCATTAGGAGAAAATGCTATGCTATTTTGTAGCTTTTTGTGTTTTTTTTAAATGTCTTAGCATTTAATACTCACTAATCTAAGCTGCAGAATTGGTACCTTTTAACTCAAAACCAGAAGGGTCTTAGAAACCTGAGGAAATCGCTGTGCAACTGCATGTCTCCCTGACAGTGACCTCTGGCATTAAGTCGTGAGTGATGGACCACCCTGAAGCTTTCAGAGAGTGCTCATACAGGCTTGAGTTTTGCTATATTTAGATTTTCGTGCTTTCCTTTTCTGTTTAAAAGATATTTTATATCTCATACAATGCTCTATTTTTCAAGTACTTTAATATACATTAACCAAGTGAACCTTCTAATACTTTCTATGGACCAAGCATCAATTAAGAAAACTGAAATCAGAGAGGGTCAGGGGTCTTACAGAATATTTTTGACAAAGCCAGGATTAGAACGTTGGCCATGGCTGCTCAGTGTGTGAGCTCCACACGCAAATGCTCAGGTGTTCTAACTGCCCACTAAGTTACAGTGATGGCACTCCGCACTTTTGGAATTTTTACCAATTACTCAACATTCTTAGAAAAATATTTCTTATTATATACATAGCAAATAAGGCGTGAACTGTTGGAGTCCCAGCTCAAAGTGACCTCATTGCAAGATATGTCTTGTCAACTTCTGGTGAATGCTGAAGGCACAGACTGTTTAGAAGCCAAAGAGAAAGTCCATGTTATTGGAAATCGGCTCAAGCTTCTGTTGAAGGAGGTCAGTCGTCATATCAAGGAACTGGAGAAGTTATTAGACATGTCAAGCAGTCAGCAGGTAAGCTCTCGACACCTATCAGGGTGCCACAGTTCTACAGGAGACCAAAGAAGTATCATCTTCATCCATTTTAGAAAGACTTTGAATACAGTACTTGTCAGAATAGTGTCACCTCTCAATCATCACTCTAAGTAGTCCTGTCTCAGAATAGAAAAGCAGACTCATAAAATTTTAGTGTAGGGCTCTGCTTTTGATTCCGTTAATTCTAGAAGATCTCTTATAATTGTTACTACTAAACTACCATTAGCACCAGTACTGTGGTGGTTTATTTCAGTCAACTCATTTAAGAATTCACCCCTTTCAGCTACACATCCATGTACAGCAAACTAATTGTTACATATTAATTTTGTATCCAGCAGCTCTAAGGCAGGAATTTGCCTTACATATAGAGTAATGAATTTATAAAAAATGATCCTCTATTCATTTACGTTTTCATATATTTTCTTAAATCTACTGCATCATGATAATTATTGTTAATTTTGAGAATGGCTTTTGTGGGTTCAGCAGTACTCAGTAACACTTGATGTATTCAGTTGTGAATGTACACTTTGCCCTTCTACAAGAATATAACAGTCAATCCTGGGTAGCAGCAGTTCCAGAAATAATACAATTTCTCTAATGCTAAAAGGCAGAGTTTTGGATGACTAGCTTTAGTTTCTCAGTCAAATGAGTTGGATTCTCTCCAACTTGAATGACCTGCAGTTATCAGGCAAACTTCTTCTCCCTTCCAAGCCCATGGCAACTCGTTTACTTCTGTGTTGATAAGAAATAATAACACTGTAAGTGAAACATAGCAATACGAAAGCTATAGTTTTATTTTCCAGAAGGGCCAAACTTACAGCCAGGAAATCCCAATACCCTAGAAGAATTAGGTCTCATTCTTCTTGAAGTTATCTGATTCCATTTTTGCCAAGGAATGATTTGGTTTTTGTGGTGGGTCTATGGGGCTGGATGGGGGTAGAATGGGAAATACATTGGGCATTACAGAGCCCCCTTGGCTCTGGGACAGGGAGTTGTTACAAGAATCTTCTCCCATGTAGGATTTGTCTTCCTGGTCTTCTGCTGATGAGCTAGACACCTCGGGATCCGTGAGCCCTGCATCGGGAAGAAGCACCCCAAACAGGCAGAAAACGGTAACTTTGCACTGGCCATTTTCACTTGGCCCAGGGAAGGGGACACTGCAGAGTGACAGTATCTCTACTGACCACAAGGTCCACCCACAGGCTTTCCTCCCTCCCAGCAGCCGTCCCCAGAGGAGGGTGGTCATGTAGGGCAGTGCACCTGCCCAGCCTTGCCCACTCTGCTAGCATCTGCTCAGCAATGGAAAATAGAAGTTCTGTTTCTCAAACGAATCGGGACTTAATGGGTGGCTGGTATGCAGGGAGAAAAATTATTTTTCTTACTCAAGGGTCCATTTCTATGATGGTGCTCATTTGCCCCTTTGGCAGCTCCTTCCTTCAAACCGCCACCTCTGTGCCCACCTGACAAAGGTAGGCTGCCACTTAGCGCAGTGCTTCTGCGGAGGTGGGCAGAGCCACCAGCATCCACCAGACCTTTGAGGGGATGAGACAAGTGGAGGTTCTGTTGACTCTTAAGCAGAGAAGCTTCTGAGTGGTGTTCCTGAGGGATTTTGGCAATGCTGCCCCTAAAATGGCGATGACCCAGCTCAGTTCCCCACATTGCTGAGGTGGGGGTGCCTCACTGGGACACCATGAGGAACAGAAAACAAATTTGACCCCTGCTGCCCTCTATACCTTGATTTCTCTGTGTAATTAGAAGCTTGTGTTTTTTGTTTTTTCTTTTTTTGTTCTTTTATTGTTTTTTTGGGTTTTTTTTTTTTTTTGGTCTGGCTTTATGATTATACTCATTCCATTTCTCCTTAGTTTGTAGGACTGATTACTTTTGTGCATTTTGTTGTAAGCACGTTCTCTGCTGATAAACGTATTATCTTTTTTAGAATTGTTTTTTACTACATTCACTAGTTTCCTATAGATCCTAGTGAAGGAATACTGGCTTTTCAAGTCAAATTTTAGTTTTCCTTGAGCTTGGATATTTTACGGGTTGAGTTTCATCACTACAAAAGAGAATCTCATGTGACCATTGTTATTTTTATCTACCAAGAATTTTAATACCGTGTCAGCGTTCTAAAAGATGGAAAAGTATGTAAAGTATTTGGAAATAATACGATATAGCATAGTAGTACATTTTATATTTCTTGTAAGTAAATACACAGAGATTCTTCAGCAGTGTAAATTACATGTATTTCTACTATAAAAAGTAGGGGGGACATAGACCCACCATGGTGTGGACCCCAGAACCACAACTTATATTTTTTTCAATGAGTATTCATAGAGATGTAAATTTTACTTCTTCAACAAAAGAAAAGCCAGTTTCCTTAATTCGTGGGTACTGATCATTTCATTTGATTTGTTTTTCCTTTGCTGCATTTTTAGTTTGATTTTCATTAGTAGCTTGTCTTTATTTGCCTGGACTGAACATTCTTCTTTCTTTACCCCCTGTTCATTGCAAACAGCCACGAGGCAAGTGTAGTCTCTCACAGCCTGGACCCTCTGTCAGCAGTCCACAGAGCAGGTACCTCATTCTCCTGGTTTCCACACTGTTCTAGAACTGCAAGAGGATGATGAAAATTGTCCATGCTGCAGGCTGCCTGTATCTGGTCTGCCTCAGGGTAGTAGGGAAATTATTCATTTTGGTCCACACTGTTTCCTAAAAAATTGGAAAAGATGTTTCTAAACAGACAGTAGAAGTAAATCTCAGTGCATAAAACATGTGAATCCCACCCAAATTTTCTTTAGCTCCAGATAACCCATTGGGTACTTTTCATGACATGGTGCTCTCCACATCAATAAAGATTCAGCACAACTGGTGGCACAGCCCCATTGGGCTCATGGCAGACTTTTATCATCCTCTTTATTTCTAGATTTTACAATAAGGCAGGTAATCTATCAATGAATTATTTTACCATTCGCAGAACCCACAAATCTGAATAAAATAGACTAACACCCCCAGCTTTTTATTTTACTTTCATGTTTTATCCAGATTGTGGGTTTTGGATTCTCAAAATGGCAAGTCCGAATTTGGTGTTCTTCCTTGAAAATTTCCAAGCACCTCCTCTCTTCTGCTTATCCTCAAACACCCCCTCAGCCAGCACACTCAGCCACTCACTTCCCTGCCCCTTGGCAAGCGCTGTCACTCTGGAAGCAGCCTTCAGCCCTGCCCGCCACCGCCCACAGCCCACTCACAGCCGCCCCTCGTGCCCTCAGTTAGTAGCGCTTTGCCTTCTTCGTTGTTGGTGTGGTGTCTGTGCTCCTCCGCCCTCCCACTAATCAGTTCATGTTTCCCCAGACAACTTTCTAAAAAACGAAAATACTGTTCTCAGAG
Source organism: Otolemur garnettii (assembly GCF_000181295.1). Taxonomy (NCBI): domain Eukaryota; kingdom Metazoa; phylum Chordata; class Mammalia; order Primates; family Galagidae; genus Otolemur; species Otolemur garnettii. The sequence goes on from NW_003852521.1 coordinate 4,238,132, forward strand.
CTGTTGTTGCCTTCCAATCCCAAGCAGTTCACTGTGAAAATAGTTTGCCCCTCTGGAAACTTATTACCACTGAGCAAGAATCTAAATTCCTGGAAGGAGGGTGGGGATGAGGAAATGTGGAGCCGTAAACAACTCCTGAGTAATAGTTTGAGTTTTCCAGCTGTGTGCTGAAGGGACTGGCTCTTTTTTTTTTTGGTCCTTCCCACTCAGCCGAAGCACTGCAGAATGTAATTTAATATGCTTTCTGGTTTTAAGCCTCCCTTCACTATGTTGCCTTTTTTTTTTTCCTTCCCTTTGGTTTAGTTCGAAGACAATGTTGTACTTTTTTTTTCTGTCCTTAACAAAAATAGCAATAATGAAATATCAAGAAAAGCTCACAGAGGCTTTGAAATGATGGGCATCCCCAGGTACTCTGATGGGTTTTCTCAGCCCCTGCGAGAAAAGACAGTAGTGGACTATAGATAGATCACTGTGTTCTGTAAGCCATCATTTCCCCAAAATTGCTGATGTCCTGGGAATAGACATGAAGAACGTTCCCCTAGGTTTCCTTAGAGGATACCAGACACCAACCAATTCTTTGGTTGATGCAAATCATGGCTATGAGAAAGGAAGAAGCTCTTATGTTATCATGTAGCAACCATACCAGTCACCTTTCAGTTCCCAAATATTGCATCTATCTGCACCCCCAGTTATTTTGGGCAGCTACCCAGATCTTTTGAAAACATCGAGGTCATTGTTTCTCAGGGCAACAAGTGCTTCCATGTTGCACTAACAGGGCTTTGCGGCTGGGACAGCCATGTTCTCCTGCGACACCCACCAGGCACCTTTCAGCTCTGCTCTGTCCAGCACCGTTGATTAACATTTTCCTGAGCATCCAGCACAGCGTTCTTTGCTACTCTAGAATGAAGGGAATATACAGAATCTTAACCTGAATGGCAAACTTCCTCAAACACCTGGGCAGTCAGGTTGTGGCTGAAACATTCTTAGGCTTCTTTGCTCCTTGGCACTGCTGCTTGGGGCACATCCAACTCTGACAATGAAAGGCGGAATCTGCGAGGGAGGAATGAACTTCACCCCAGCCAGGCTGCCACGGTGTTCCTTTACATTGAGACTCGAGGTATCTTGTGTTTGATCTTGCACTGGTCCAGCAAATTTGGAAGGTAATTTCAGGAGCACAAATGGTTTGGAATGTTGCCCCCAGCAGTCTGCAATGGGAAAATGTTAGCCATGTATTCTTCCTGAGAAAAGAAAGAGGCTGAGTTGGAAAAAAATGAGTATTAGTTTGAAGGGAGGGGATACTTACAAGTTTTCTGTTGTTGAAAGGCAGATTTTCATAATTTACTAAACTGATACATATTTCAGTTTTATTTCATGGAATTGATTCTATATCCTCATATAATGTTCTAAACTGACATATGGAGTGATGCCAGTAGCTACTGAACACCTGCTATGTTTCAGCCCTGAGCCTGCAAAATGAATACAATATGATTCTTGCCATCATAAAACCTGCAAGGGCTCAGAATCTAGAGATTCCCTACATCATTACAAGGAGTGCCCTAGCACTTCTTAAAATTCTGTGCATACACTCATGATCACTATCTTCATGATTTTTGTACTTTTTTTTTTTTTTTTTGGGCCGGGCCTGGGTTTGAACCCACCACCTCTGGCATATGGAGCCGGCGCCCTATTCTTTTGAGCCACAGGCGCCACCTTGATTCTTCATGATTTTTATTTGAGATTAAATATATTTTAGTAGCATGCTTTCAAAGTACCACCAGCAGGGTTTTTTTTTGTTTGTTTTTTTCCCTACATCTGACTTAAAATGTTCTAGCCCTCTTGCCAATAACTCTCCACTGCAGCTGAGTTGAAGATGACAAGTAGGAAGATTTTACTCCAATTTTCAGCAAAGCAGAGAAATAATTGCTCTATGGTCTGGACAGGGTAAATTGATGACTTTGTTCTAAAGCTTAACACTGTAAAATGCAAAATTACCCTGGCACCTTTGGTCTCTGGCACCTTTTTTAAGGAGAACAAAGACAGAATGAGAAGTGGCAAAAGACTGGCTAAAACACAGAGAGGGAAGAAAAAAAGACTTCATTTTAATATTTGTTCAAGGTGGTCACGTACATTTAAGTGAGTGTAGTGAGCTCTTCTCATGTACATTGGGGTCTTACTATGAACATTATTCAGTTTCCTATGGAATGTGTTTTTAAGTCTTTTCTGATTCTGGGGATCTATTTTTTCCAAGCGTTCAAAGAGCCTCAGCACAAAGCAGTCTCCCTCTTAGGCAGGCTGGCGCCCATGCTCCAGGGACGGCTGTGGGGTAAGTCTTGTCACAGGCTTCCCCCTTGCTATTCAGAGGTAGGCTTTCCCAGTGTTACCCTGGGGAACAAGTCAGGCATTTGGGGAAAATCAGGCATTTCACATTTTTGAAAGAACAATGAATAAATCAGGTATGTTTTACTGAGAGAAAAAGGCTGAATCCAAGGTATGAGTCAGTACACCCTTGGTCTAATTATACCAATAATAACAATAAATTGCTGGCATTTAGTTAATACTTAATGTCTGCCAAGCATTATGCTGAGCGTTGTATATGTGCTACCTTACTTAACCTGTAATATATCTCTATGCCCCAGCTTATGGACAAGGACAATGGGAATTAGAGACATAAAGATTCAGGATTTGAACCAAGACCACACAGACTCTGGACCCTACCTTGTTAGCTGCACCGTTCTCCTAGAGGGGTCCTAGTGGGTAGGATGCTTTAAGTGACAGTTCTAAGGCAAAGGCCACCACAGGTCTGACTTAGCTTAGCACCAACTAGGATGTTTGGTTAAGAAGAAGGGAGACTGGAGTCCTAACTTGATTCTAGAAGCTTGTCTTCTGGACCATATATCCAGGAAACACTGAGTTTCAAAGACAGTTTGTGTTAGAACAACAAGATTAACCTTAAGACATTCCTGCCATGATAAATTCCTGTTACAGACCACCAGTGTCTGCCAAACAAGTAACAAAATGAATTGAAAGTTTCTTTTCATTTGGCTTGAAATGAAGCGTGCACAGAGTTAACTCATTTTATTTTCCTCGATTATGTAAAATTTTCAAAGTGAATCCTGTTTCATGTACATGGTGCTCAGACTTCTCACAACTCTTTGTCACAAATGCTTTACTTTGTGGGGTGAGTTGTTAGCAACCACTTCCTCCCCCATCCTCCTCCTTCCCCCCACAATTATTTACCCCGAAATTTGAAGAAGTGAAGGGGGTGAGAAAAATAAATCCATGTTTACTTATATAGACTAAACACATTTCTTTTTCTGAACAGAATTATCTACTATAGTTCCATTGGTTAAGTTCCTTAAGTAAGTTCACACAATTGGCTTTTTCTGTTTAAACACAATCTAAACTGGCAACTGATGTACGTCTCAAGGCCAGTGAATAATGACCCATGGCCAGTGTACAAGCCTGTTGGTGCTCTGTTGTTTCACTTCTCAAATTTCCCAAGACTCTGAAAGTTCAGAGTAATTTTATGTCAGTAGATAAATACTGAACTTTACCCTAAGATTATTAGCTAGTTCATACTAAAATCCCTAGAAGAGATTTGCCCTGAAGAAGAGGCAACTTTGGGCATATTGAAACTCTGCTAATTATCTGTCTTTTCACTTACCAAATTTCCCAAGACTCTTGAAAGTCAGGTGATTTTAGGTCAGTAGATAAATCCTGAACTTTACCCTATGATTATTAACTATTTTGTACTAAAATCTCTAGGAGAGTTTCATTCTGAAGAAGAGGCAACTTTGGGCATGTTGAAACTCTGATAATTATCCAAGGGGGGGTAGGTATGTCTCTCAGGAGATAGACTGGACATTGTCAAGGGCAATCAATGGTGTGGACAGCCACTGAGTACAGTGTGTTCCCTTTGTCCCTCACTGAGCCCATTACTTCTCCCTAAGTTGGCATTCTTCAACATTAGAAGTCATGCACAAATTAAATGTTAATAAGGAAGGCTCTGATGCTGTTAAATGTGCCATGTCTTGTCCTTCAACAGAATCTATATGGGCCCATATTCCAAAAATGGTGACCTTTCCAGTTTTTCTCAGGAGTAAGCAAGTCATTGTGCAGCCCTTGTTTTGATCTTGATAGTTAACCTCATTGCTCAAAGGAGGTAATAATTGACAAAGAGGGACTATGCAACTCCATCAGATTGCATTATCAACTGTACGCATAAATCTGCCCATCGCTAATTGCCTAATGGAAATTAGTAGATTTTTAATAAAGAGGAAATGTGGAGCTCTCTTCTGTTACTCTGATGCGTCCAGCTACAGATGGTGGAGGTTGCTTTCCAGGACACATTTTTGAGTCAAGGGAAGGATATGTTAAAGAAAAAGTCAACCCAGAGGTTGTCATTACCTGTCCCGTCCTTCTTAAGGCACTTCAGGGCAAACCATTGAATCTTAAACTGTCAAAGCCCAAATGATTTTAGGATATTAATGCACTCTTCATCATTGCAAATGAGAAAACTGAAGGCCACATTTATTTGCCCATGATTACATAACTGCCTCAAAACAAAATGTCCTGTCTATATCCTGATTTGATGATCCATGTGACACTGGGAGCCTTTATGACTAGAAGGATTTATTTTCAGACACGAAGAAACCACTGGCTTCCACGTATTTCAAGAGGCAAGTCCAGTATTCTCTTCTTTGCTTCTATACATTGAAATACCTGTGACATAAGCAGGAACTAGACGGTCATCATTCATATCACCAAACAACAACCTGCATAGCAGAGAAGGTGGTGGGCAGACCTGAATTCCTGCTAGAGATTTCCCTTTAATTGTGGGATTTGGCAAGTGCTTGACAGTATGTGTAGAGTCCATGTTCAAGTATTTAAAATCATTGGGTTGAATCAAAGTTCTGCCACCTGCTAGCTGTGTAGACTTGAACCAGGTCCTTCATTTCTCTGATCCTCCTCTTCATCATCTGTAAAATGAAGCAATGAGTACACACCCCCGAGAAGTGTTGTGAGCATTAAATGATAGACTAAGATCATTAAATGATAGAACTAAGATAATTAATAAGATAGAACTAAGATCAATGCTCTGAGGGTCATCTAGCAATTGGAAGAATAAACGTTAACTATCCTTAGCTACTTATCTACAAATATGATATTTCATACTCAGGTAACTCAAGAAGTTCACCATTAATAAGATATGTGACTTTTTTCTGTGTTCTACATTTTCTGAAAACATACCTTTCTTTTCTCTTTTCAGCTCATAAGAAATAACTCATTGGTCTTAGCATTAAGGGCAGTTAATCAGTTTGACCACTAGATGGTGATTGAACTCTTGTGGCTTCAGGGTTGGGAAACTATTTACCATGACAAATTAGTAGAAGACAGAAAACATAGAAAGCATGGAAGTTAAAAGTTGGAAGACCCTCTATTCTAATTTGAAAAGGTTAACAGGGAACTTGGCACACAGAGGTCAAGTGGGTGGGTCAGAATTACCCTGCCATTAGTTGTGGGCTTCAGAGAAGAACCCAGTTCCAGTTGAGCCCAGGGATTTGTTTTCTCATTACACTGTTAGAACTGCACTAGAAACCCAGCATGGCAGAAGGCTGCTGTGGGTTTTTGCAGAACCAGTCTGCTTATCTCCCATCTTTCTTTGACGGTTTAATAAAAGAGTTTTGAGTAGTCCCTCTGTTCCCCTTTAAGGAGGTTATATCTGTTTTATATTTTAACATTTATTTTCTCTGATGCCATCCCTATCCCCCACTGATATTAGGGTAATGTGTCTTCAGAAATTAATAGCTAATAGGGGAGCTGCAAACATACTGTTTTCTTATGAGGCAAACTTAGTTATCAATACAGTTTTTTATGCCTTCATATTTTTCCACTGGACTCACACTCAACATCCTTATTCTTAGTGATATTAAAACCATTAGGGAATTCAGACCAGGTGTGTGGGAATGTGTCTCCTTGGTAGATCTCTTCTCTTTGCTCCTTCAGTGTTGTCGGGGTGTGGGTGTACACAAAATGCCTCTTGTAAATAACATTTCTTATTCATCTCCACCTTTAACCAAACAAAATGTTAATGGCTGTTCGCAAAAAGGAAGCAGTGGCATCCAACTCAGAGCCTACTCTCATATTCAATATTCCACAGACAGTCTTTCTTAACAATCCTGAAATTTGTGCTAAATCTCTAATGCACCTTTTAAAAAGGAAGATAGAACTGAGATGGGAAAACTTGAAACTCTTGAGTCTAGGGGAGGCCTCAAGATAACAATCTGTCCTGCACAGAAAAGTGGCGTCAGTTTTCCAAAGTCACAGAAGTGAAGGACAGGAGGATCAGCCTGGAATCTACATCACCCAGCACCACTGCTCTGTAGACAAATTCCGGTGAAATTCCTTGTTCATCCAGCTTTGGAAACCGCTAATGTCAGGGCCATATGCTGATCCAGTGCAAGATGAAACCAGGGTATACTCTAAGATTAATTAAAATGTTGAGGGTCTGTGCAAAAGGACTAGGACTGTTTTTGTTGTCGCTCCATGGATTTCAGCATCCCCAGGACGGCTGGCTGGGATGCTTTGTATGATTCTGACAGCAACTAATTTGCCTAACAATATTTCTGATATCCTTAAACCAGGAATGTACTGCATCAAACTTAGACATTTTAATTATCCTGGATCCACTTAATTTATCCTGGTAGAATGTGTGTAGAGCATTTATCTTTGTTGATGGAAAATGCTTCACCAAATTAAGGGATAAGAAAAGTAGAATTTGAGCCCAATTAGTTATCTTTAGCTGGTGGACTAAATGTTTACTTTTCATCAGCACAGTTTCCAGCAGCTTCATTTGGTGGTGGGGAGGCTAATTGCCACGTTGGGTTGTGCTTGGCTTCCTTCCAGGAAGGTATGGGAGCAAAAAGCAGCGTCCGTCCAACAGCTGAGTTATTCAGGTTATTTCTGTCACTTCTCCTCTCAGGTGCACAAAAGGTGGCTCCGATTCCTCCCTTTCTGAGCCTCGCCCAGCTCGGTCTGGCCGAGCCTTCCTGTACCGGGTCCTCCGAGCGGCTCTTCCCCTCCAGCTTCTCCTGCTGCTCCTCATTGGGCTCGCCTGCCTCGTGCCAATGTCGGAGGAGGACTACAGCTGTGCCCTCTCCAACAACTTTGCCCGGTCATTCCACCCCATGCTCAGATACACAAACGGCCCTCCCCCGCTCTGAACCTGCAGAGGCCCCGCTCTGAATCTGCAGATGTGCTTGGGAGCATGAGGTGGATGGGGCCAAGCAGTCCCAAAGTTCAAGCAGAGGACCTTGATCTGGGCAGAAGCCCCCAGTGTGGCAGCTGCAGCTGTCCTCCACACCCCGTGTGTGCAGATCTTGGCTTTGGAGCTGGAGGCCCAACAATGACAGGAGGGAAGACAGACATCAGAAGGTTCAGAAGGAGTTTGGTTTGAGACTCTTGAGCCTTGGCTGTGAAGAGATGGAGGAAGGACTTCCAAAGCCCTGGACTTGTGGCACTTAGGTCCATTCTGTGCATAGCCAGGGACTTCAGTAGACCATCTGGGCAGCTTTTCCATGGCGCTGCTCCATTTATCCCATAAATGACCCTCCCCAGCGCCATGTCAGTATCGTACAATCTGCCCATCAACCCGTGCTGATGAGATTTTAGAACCTTGTAACATACGGTTTTTAAAAGCTTGTACAGCAGCCTCCTTCTGACCTCGTTTTCCTCTTGGGCATGATGTTCTAACCTTCGCTTTGGAAACACAAGCTGTAAATCTAAAAGGCACTTTTTTTACAGGTATAAAGAAAAACTAGATGTAATGAATAAGATCATAGAAGGCTTTATGTGAAAAAAGTTAAATGTTATAGTAAAAAAGAGATATTTATGTATGTACAGTTTGCTAAAGCCAAGTTTTGTTTGTATTGATTTCTTTGCATTTATTATAGATACTATAAAATATTCTGTCTGTGGTTTTTTTTAAACCCTAAAGAAATGACTCTAAATTTCATTCTGAAGCAGGCATTGATTGGAATGCAACCTAAATTGTCTTATTTTTTGTGGAATGAATGAAGCTGGAACATAAATAGGCAACTATTTTAAATTTCACATGAACTTTGTGGACACCCTGTATATTAAAGAAAAGCATGATTAGAGATAGTGCATAGTTAGGCATAGAAGTCCCTAGAATCAGTTGTTTCTTTTCCCCTCTTCCTTCCATGGCCAAACAGATCTCAAGAATTTCTGCTTCCTGACATATTTCCTATGCTCTTGTTAATACCCTCTGCACAATTAGAAGAGCCTGCTAGGATCTCGTGCCTGAAGCCCTTTCAACGTTCCATCCCAAGGGTATGCAACAGCCATACCCATCTTTGTTTTTGTTTTTGTTTTTGTTTTGAATCAGAGTCTCACTCTTTTGTCCAGACTGGAGTTCTGTGGCATCAGCCTAGCTCACAGCAACCTTGAACTCCTAGGCTCAAGAGATCCTCCTTCCTCAGCCTCCCAAGAAACTGAGACTACAGGTGCCCACCATATGCCTGGCTAATTTTTCTATTTTTAGTTAGAGATGGGAGTCTCACTCTTGCTCAGGATGGTCTTAAATTCCTGAGCTCAAGAGATCCTCCTGCCTTGGCCTTCCAGAGTGCTAAGATTACAGGTATGAGGCACCATGCCTGGTTCTATACCCATCTTTTTAAATCACACATCTGTTCAGATCCCTTCTGTCGTTCATTGTCTACCAGATAAATATAATTTTAGTCTATCATTCAAGTCCAAATACTCAATGATTTCATTTTTCCCCTCTGATCTTGGCCCTCATGGAATTACTGATGCTCATGACATTTTAATCCATCATTTAATAACTGAGGGGGTACATAAAACTCAAGTTTCAGGCTTGTCTTGAAAATAGAAAGCTCTGCTGTCCTGAGCACATATCCCTTCCTGGCAGTAATTGTTGGAGCTTACTGGCTGCTGTCCCTTTAAGAGTTGGAAGAAACCATTTTTCCACTTGTTCTTCTAACTCATCAGCTTCTCTTGCTGCCTTTCTCAGCCTACCCCCCAGAAGTATTTGAATTTGCAAACTCTGTTGTACATCCAACACTTAAAAAAAAGATAGAGGTACTTAAAATGGCCTAAAACTTGGACTTCCTTGATGCATGCGGCCTGGTCCATCTCCACCAGGGTTCTTGAGGGCTACTACGCTTTCTGATTCAGTCTCTGGAGTAGGGCCTGGGAGCTTGCATCTTAAATGAATGGCTGCAGTGACTTTGTCCTTCCTAACCACAGGGCCCTATACTTCCTGAACTCCATCATTCTGTTCTTACCATTCCTCCTGTCCTTCCTACCAAAGCTGCTTCCTTCATGGAGAGTTTCCTGATCACTTTTAAAGATTTCTCTCTTCTCTTGTGCTTTCTACTATCAGAGAAGTAATCCTTATGGCCACCGTAATCCTCAGGCAGCAGGATGGAGCTGCTGTTGTTACCTTGTAGACAGAAAGCCCTTGTTTAAGACATCCCATCTTTTCTGCCTCTGGAGAGGCTGTGGGAAGTGTGGAAGTTGGAGTCTGAGATGGTCCACCCTTCAGGCCTCCTCTGTCACCTGCTTGTGACCTCTGCAGTGGCGGGGTCTGTGTACAGTGAGCCCAGAGTCTTGGAAAAGGCCAGCGCGGAGGCCTCTGAGGGCATTTCTTCTCCACAAGACCCTCAACTGACTTCCTAGGTGTCTCCTATTGCTATAAAATCAAATCTTAAATGTTGCTGAGAAAACAATGTGGTTTGGATTAAGAAAAATCTTAGAGGCCAGGCGTGGTGCTTTATGCCTGGAATTCTAACACTCTGGGAGGCTGAGATGAGAGAATCACTTGAGCCCAAGATTTTGACAGTGCCCTGTGAGCTATGACACCTGGGCACTCTACCAACGGTGACAGAGTGAAACTCTGTCTCGACCAAGAAAAAAAAAGCAAAATCTTAGCACAAAGTCCATTTGTGCCTTTCTAAAACCCTATAAAATACCTAAAGTGGGGCCCAGGGTGTTTTTTTCGCTTGAATGTTTTGCAGACTTAGAAGAGCATCGGAACAGGAAAGAAGTAGGGAGCCCCAGTTACCATGAACACTGAGGCCAGCAGGCCATGGTTGTTCCCAGATGACCATCTGGACTACAAATGGTATAGCAAGGGCCAGAGCCCTCACTGAAGTGCCTTCCAAGGGAGGCAGGGGCACACAGTCATATTAGGGGTGTCCACATGTGCACCTGGTGGTTGCCCTGGCAACAGAGAAGACGTGCCCCTCAGAGGCTTCCTGGAAGGGACGGGGGTTAAAACAATATTAAGGGGATGAATGGACACTGGTGGCTGTTGGAGAAGGAGCCCTGTGTGGCCCGGAGAGAAGGCATGGTGTCCTAAGTGAAAGCTGAGTGGGGAAGGGCACAGGCAGAGACGCTCAACGGACTGGGAAGGGTGAGGAGGGTTGAGTTCATCACATGCTGGTGAGGAGATTTGCACGAACAAAACCAGGAAATGCTAGGAAAGGTGAGTAGGGAAAGAATTCATCAAACTAAGATGGAGAAATATAGGGTTAGGAACTGAAAGTAGAGACTTGATAGAGAAACCACCAGGAACGAAAGGCTTTCCCTGAAGTTGTGTCTGAAGAGTAGGAATGTGCTTCCTGGAATGAGGGCTGACAGTGACTTCTCTTGGTTTTGTAAGTGAGATGAGATGACTTCAAAAGGCTTGGTGGGACATTCAGCAGGCTGAGGGCTGAGATAGATGGAGGTAAACTGATAGCCTGCACCCTGGGCTCAAATATTAAGAAATTAGAGCTACACAATTTAACTGACAAGCCACAGCAGAGATCATCAAGCCCAGAACGGTGTCATGAGATGCCTCAGGGAAGCTGATCTCGGCCAGGAAATCAGGGCCTTGGAGGTTGGGTCTGGGCCAGCCCAAGAGGGGTCTAGCTGTTGGGTTCTTTGCTCTATGCATCCAGTTCCTCTGCACTGTTGCCAAACGTTCAAAGGGAATTGTGCAGAAATCAAAATATCCTCAGAGTGTGTGCCAAGTAGGTCCAGAAATGCTGCAGAGAGTGGCAGCCACACATCTTACAAGTGTTTATTGAATGCCGGCTACGTGGAGCAAATTACTCCACGCTTCCTAGGGAAAGAGGCCCAGTGGAGACCTCACAACTTCGTGTTTAATGACTTCTTAAAAGCAGTCATTGCTGGCCCTCTGACATTAGAGAAGAATCTGTATTTTCCTGCACCAGTTGTAATGTCCTGAAATGGAATGAAGGCAAATGAGGAAACTAGAGAGGGCCTTGATAAACACAGTATCTGATGTAGAGGAAGAAAGGGAGATGAAGGTTACTAGATCTTTATTTTTTGGTGAGCAAGTCTGTCCTATGAGCGTCTTGCCTACCTGCTTTATGTTACAGTGGGATGCCTTTTTGAAGAGCGAGAGTGTTCGTCTGTGGACTCGGAGGCAGGTGGAGTGGTTGACAAGCATGGAGACAATTTTCCACTTAGGTGCAGCACTAAGAAGTTAATGCAGGTGATAAGAGGAGGTGTTTTCCTGAGAGTGGTCGTTTCAATTTTTGATTTAATAATACATGAGGATTAACTGTGGCCGATTGTCAAAACTTAAGTAACCCAGAGGTAATGGAACTGAAAAGGAAGGACTTTGATTCTGCAGCTCCTGGCTTCTCACTAACCTCATTTTCAGAGTTTTAAAACATTCATCCGAAATCTACCACAGAGAAGCTACACTCGGGGGAGAACCCTCATTCTGATAAGTGCACCAACAAGACGAGGGGGAGGCCCTTCCTGTCACCTCTCCTCAGCAGCCTTCTGCAGACCCAGGAGGCTGGAAGTTGGGAATGACCAAGTACCAGCAGGGTGACCCACTCAGGGCAGGCTGGACGATGAGGAACGTTTACCCTGGAGAGCTGAGGAAGCCGGTTAGGACTCAGATGTGATCTTTCTGAAATATGAAGGCCACAGAAGAAGGAAATTGGGCGTGTGAATCTTTTAGCCTGTTACCTAATAGACAAGTGGGAACATAACTGGATTGGCAAACCATATTTCTGTCACGAGAAGAAGAAAGTCCTTCTTAAGGTGTGTCACAGGATGCCTGCCCTTCACACCTTCGTGGTGGAGAAGCCCAGCTCTGCCTGTTGAATGTGACTATCAGGGCCTGACAGGTGCGTGCATGTTCTGGGCTCAGATGAAGGTGCTAAGCAGCTCCCAGCATCAACAGCAGTTCCAGGCAGCCAACCCCAAACCATATTTTTTGCAGGAACCCAGCACAGCCCAGCTCCACCCCTTACCCTCAACCCCTCTATGAGATTTATAGGTTGACTAAAAACTGAAGGGATCCAAGTGTCCCGTGGTTTTCAACCTGTGACATCACATCACATGTGACTGAAGCATCAGTATCATTTGGAAATCTGGGAAGGCACCACATTCAGTCCTAGGGCCGGGCCTTCAGCCATCACCTGCCCCGGATTTCCCCACCTTAGGTCCCTGTAACTCTTTCCAAGTTTCCCCATCTTTCCCCACGGACTCACAATGTCGGCTACATCAAACCGTATGTTTCCATGTAAATCTGGACCTTTACCCCGGACACCATCCCATGCTATTGATCTATTTGGCCATTGCTGTTTTAATTATAGCTATAAAAAGTATACCTGATTATAATAATCATATATGTGTAAGATAGAACTACATTAAAATATATAATAAAAACAAATATATGATATAAATATGTATTATAACTATAAATATACTGGCCTTACTTTATCATAAGTTTTTGTACATCTTAGGCAAGCCTTGTTTCTTTCTTTCTATATATGTATCTATTTGAAAGGCAAGTTGTTAAAAAAGAAACAACTTTTAATTATACAATTTTTCTTTGTTTTCCAAAGAAAAATTAAGTTTCCTATCTGTCTCTAGCTTTTGATTATCTCCCAATTTGATTCCCTTTTTCAGCCTTTAGATTTTTTATTCCAACATACATGTGCTCTTTAAAATTTGATCTATTTTTATTATTCTGTAACTTGCATTTTTCACTTGACAATATTCCACAAACACATTGGCCATCTCCGTATCTTCGGTGCCATGGCTACTTTCTTCCCAGGCCTTGCAATTAGCCATGCTGCAGGCAACACGCTGGCGTGCCTATGCATGGGTGTCTTTTTGGAGTACTGCTTTTATTTCCCCAGCATGCATTGTTTAAGGTGGAACTACTGACTCCCAAGATATGCCCATTCTACATCTTAATACATTTTAATAAATCCTACCAGATTTTACTTTCCAAACAAGTTGTGATGATTTACAGCTTCACCCACAGTGGAGACGACAACCTCCCTTTCTTCATACCCTCTGTGCGGTTTCCAAATTAGGGAAATTATTTTCAAATTATTAACGTTCAAATTCTGTGCATTAGAATATTTGGAAAAACTTTTTAAACTTTAGAACACCAGGCCAAGCCCCAAACCAATTAAACCAAGGTAGCTGGGGAAGAGAATTTTTTGAAGCACCTTCAGTGATTCCACAGTGCAGGCAATTTGCAAAGGGCTGGGTGGAAGTTGTCAGTTTTCTAAAAGTATTGCCCAATTTAAGGCAATAGTAGCACTTTTTAAAATTTGCATTTCCATGACTAGTTTATATAATTATTATTCCATTTGAATTACCTCCTGTGGTCTGTTTTATCCTCTATTTTTAATTTTTTCATATTTTCATATTAGAAAAAATAGACCCTACACGATTTGTCCTGCCTTGATATATCTAGTTCCTTTATTCACACAGAAAGTTTTCATTTTTATGTCATCAAATATGATGGATTCTTTTTCCTTTGTAGATTCTGGAAAGTCTATATCAAGCAGGCCTTTTCCTCTTTAAGATTATTCAGATGTTCACTACGTTTTCTTCTGATACCATGTAGGTCTATAATCTATCTAGAATCATTTTGTAGTTAGTATGAAGTACGAGGACACTTGGTCTTTTCCAAATGAATAGACAGTTGTTCCGAAACCAATCAGGCACAAGACAGGGCTGCCTCCTGTTTCTTGTTATTACTATTTTTAGGAACCTAGGTATCGCTCATTTAAGCAATTTGTTGAATAAATTATAATGCATACCTAGTATTTACTAAGAGGCAGCTGTTTTTATAACTACCATATATTCTTAAATTTAAAAACAAGGTATAAAATAATTTGTATAATATCTCTTTTGTAGAAAGAAAACTCATGTGTTTATATAAATTGTATAAGGCAAGGGAAAAAGTTTGGAGAGACATATATGAAATGTGAGGCTTGCCATTGCAACTGGAGTCATAAGGGGAGAAACCATTTTAACGCTTTTATTATTTAAATCATGTCAAGGAGCAAAACTTATTTTTGAGATCCAAATTGCTGTAATAATAATGATAATTTTAAAAGACAAAAGAAAATGACTCGAGTTCTTCTATGAGAAGACAACATTTGATTTGTTTTTTAATTAAAAAATATTTTTCTTGGTACACCCAAAATAAAAGATGACAGATCAATTACTAAAATTAGCTGAATCCGAGTAGATGACTCCACTCTAGATTTTCATCTTGAATACCTGTTTGCTTCAGGGCATAAGAACAAAGGGGGCACAAGCCAGGGATTTGAGACAAGGCGGCCTCTTGACCAAGAGACTGGCTGAAGCCCAAGAGAAGAGCTCTCCCAGGACAGAGGACCACATGAGATATAGTTCAAGAAAAATCTCATTTTCCTGAACTTCCACCTGCCATCACAAGTCACTCTACTGACTGGTGAAATCAGTCCCTCCTGGTGCCCTGATCACCACAGGGTGGAAAGTGATGACAGGGACTCAGAAACCACAAGGAGCTTCTTCCGCCCCCACCTTTCTTTCCTCTTACAGGTGCCAGGGATTCAACCTGCCATCCTGTTTTTGTTTTGTCTTGTTTTGTTTTTTTCTTATTTCAGAATGTTACGGGCACACAAATAGTTACATGAATTGCTTTTGTACAGTTCAAGTCAACGTTGTAATCATGTCCTTCCCTGGCTAGTGTGCACCACACCTGTCGGGTGAGATTTCACACCTCCCTTCCTGCCCCTCACCTGTTTTCTTTCCATGGAGTTTTCTTGCTATATGTGCACGTGGGTGTTGATCCATTAGTTCCAATTGAGTGGTGAGAACATGTGGTGTTTGTTTTTCTATTTTTTTAATACTTCACTTGGAAGAATGGTCTCCAGTTCCATTCAGGTTGTTGCAAAAGGTATTAGTGGACCATTTTTTTTTAATGCCTGAGTAGTTCTCAGTGGTATCCATATACCACACTATATTAATCCACACATGTATTGAGAGTACATTTGGGTTGGTTCCACATCTTTGTGATTGCAAATTGTGTTGCAATAAACATTCAAGTGCATGTGTCTTTGTATATAGGGACTTTTTCTTCCTTTGGGTAAATACTAAATAGTGGGATTGCTGCATGAAATAGTAGGTCTACTTCTACTTCTTTGAGGAATCTCCAAAAGACTGATTGTACTAGTTTGCAATCCCACCTACAGTGCATTAAGAACTCCTTTTTCTCTGCATCCACACGAGCATCTATTGTTTGGGGATTCTTTCATAGAAACCATTTACTGGAGTTAGGTGATATCTCATTGTGGTTTTAATTTGAATTTCCCTGATGCTTAGAGACTCTGACCATTTTTTCAGATGTTTATCAGCTAGATGTCTACCTTTTTTGAAAAGCTTCCATTCACATCTTTTACCCACTTTTTTTCTTGCTGGTTTGCTTGAGTTCATTGTCAGCTCTGGATATTAGCCTTTTTATCAGATGTATACCATAAAGACATTTTCTTCCATTCTGTAGATTGTCTGTTTGGTTGTCTCTATTGATTATTTCCTGGGCTGTGCAGAAGCTTTTTAGTTTACTCAGTGCCCATTTACTACTTTTTGCAGTTGCCGTGATTGCCTTTGGGGTTGTCTTCATAAATTCTTCACCTAGGCCAATGTCTATAAGATTTTTATAACATTTTCTTCTATAATTCTTAAAGTTTCATAAGTTTGTTATCCATTATGAATTAATTTTTGTGAGTGTTGAGAAGTGTGGATCCTGTTTCAATCTTCTACACGTGGCTATCCAATTTTCCCAGCACCATTTATTAAACAGGGATTCTTTTCTGTAGTGTATGTTACTTTCTGCTTTGTCAAAGATCAGGTGCCAAGATGAGGACTATTATATATCTGGGTTTTCTCTTCTGATCCATTAGTCTATGTCTCTGTTCTTGTGCCAGTACCATGCTGTTTTGGTTACTATAGCCTTGTAGAATAGCTTGAAGTCTGATTAAAGTGATGCCTCCTGATTTTTCCTTTTTGCTTAAAGTTGCTTCAGCTATTCAGAGTCTTTTCTTGTTCTATATGAAGCATAGAGCACAGCCAACATCATACTGAGTGGGGGAAAATTGAGGGCATTCCAGCTTAGAGCTGGAACTAGACAAGGTTGTCCACTGTCACCACCTCTATTCGACATAGTGCTAGAAGTCCTAGCCAGAGCAATCAGATGACAGAAGGAAATCAGGGGTATTCAAGTGGGGATGAAGCAGGCAAACTATCACTCTTTGATGATAAGATCTCATATCTAGGAAACCCCAAAGATTCTGTTGAGAAACTCCTGAAATTGGCAAACGAATTCTGCAGTCTCAGTTCACAAAATCAATGTTCACAACTTAGCAGCATTTCTATACACCAACACCAGTCAAGCTGAGAATCGAATCAAAGACTCAATAGCTTTCACAATAGCAACAAAGAAAATAAAATACCAAGGAATATATTCAGCCAAGTAGGTTAAAACAAACAAACAACAACAAAAAAAAAAAACCTCTACACAGAGAACTGTAAGTCAGTAAGGAAGGAAATTGCAGAGGATATAAACAAATGGAAAAATATAGCATGCTCATGTGTCAGCAGAATCAACATCATTAAAATGTATATACTACAGATTCAATGCAATTCCCATTAAAATATCAATATGGTTTCTCACAAATCTACAGCCTGCTTTTACCCTGCTGGCTGCCTATGCTCAATAACTCCATGCAAGATTCCACCCACTCAAGCCTGGCCTTGGCTTTCCTCCCCTCCCCCACCCTCCACTGGGGAGTTTGCTAATCACGATGAGAAAACTGATGGGGGACTAAGGATCTGGACATTATAAAGTTTCTTTTGTTCAAGTCTCAGAAAGGTTCTACCTATTATATAAAGTCCAGAGCCAAAATACCTTGGCTCAGTGCCTGAGCTTGGCCACCTCCTCGCTGTGTAACCTGAGCAAGTCACTTTCCCTTCCTCAGTTTCTTCTTCTGTGAACTGGGATAATAATAGTACCTTCTGCGTGGTTGTTATAGGGAGTAAACACATCAACATATTTGTTGTGTTGAAATAATGCAAGGCAAATACTAAGGAAAAGTTATGCTAAATATTTTATCGTTGTTTCTTCTAGTTTTGATGTGAATCTCATAAAATAGTTACTGGGTACTGTTTGTCAGATCTTCCCATGCTTGGTGTTAACCTTTTTTAGGAGGAAAACATCTCCTACAATCTTTTTTTCCCTTTACTTTGAGGTTAAAAAAATAACATAAGATCTTCCCTCTTAACAAATTTTTTAGTATACAGCACAACATTGGTGGCTATAAACATGATGCTGTGGGCAGATCTCTGGAGCAGCATCTGGATAGCTGTGCTGGAGCTCAGGAATCAATCATTGGGAGTAAAGGAGCTGTGTCCACAGGTGTGCATTTCTGAGGCATTCTCATTGCCCTCTTCAGGTGTGCCCCTCTGTCTGGACTCCCTTACGCTCTTAACAAGAGAGGGTCTTATTAAGGTCGACAAACTACAGACCTGTAATACTCTATGCCTGTTTTTATAGGCCTTGAGCTAAGATGGGTTTTATATTTCCAAAGGGTTCTAAGACAAAGTCAAACCAAAAATGCCTAAAATACTTACTCTCCTGTCCATCCCCTTTGCAGAAAATGTTTGCTAGCCTAGGAGATAGAGTTGCCCAGGACAAACACCATTAGTGGTCAGGTGGCCACAGGTAGGAGGCCTTCTCTCCTTTCTCCTAGGAGACAGTTCCAATGATATCCCACTAGGTCAGCTCAGCACTTAATCAACTCTCCCCACCGCCACCAATCTAACAGCCATTGGGATTCTACCCTGAAAACACTTCTATGGCAGCATGAAGAATTCTTCCTTTATTCTCCAATTTTATTTCTTGGAGGGTGCTGGGAACAGGGCTTTAGTGTTTGTCTTTAGAATGGAAATAGCATCTTCTTCCCAGAACATTGGGCACATAGGGTTCTGCAAATCCTTTGGCCACCCTCAGGGGGCATTGCTCATTTCCTAGTTGGGGTGTCTCCCAGTTGGGGCATCTGTCAGTTCAGCCGCCCTGGCTGTGCCCTTTTCTGCTGATGCTGACATCAGAAATCTGAGGTTTCTGACCCCTCTGCAGAGCTGCTGTTGGAGCTGGATCTGTCCCATGGGCAAGGAGCCCTGGCCACATGGCTTCCCAGAGCTCAGAAGGAATGGGATGTCTGAGTGGGACCAGGATGGTGACATAGTTTGGCAAGTAATATATCTTGCTCATTCAGAATTTTAAACTCTTTTAATTGGCTCCATGGGGTCCTGGACGCCATTTTCCTGGAGGTATTCATCAAGCCCTCTCCTCTCTTAGTGGCCTTTGCGTACTCCAGAGGCCTAAATTGCCCTGGCGGCTGCTGAGATCTTGAATCACCAATATGGCAGAGGACGTGGGGACTGGGAAATGGAGGAGCTCATCAGTGGGAACACTACCTGAAATGGGGCACAGGGCATTTGAAAGGGAATTTTCAAATTTCTGGTTTATCTTTCTGCCTCTATGCTATCACTAAAAAAAGATAAGGAAAAAAAAAACCTTTGTATTGCTTTAAGCTCTCTGACATAGCCTTCACTTTGTTTCTCATTGGTTTTGTTTTTGTTTTTAAACCTACCTAGACAAAAGCATAGCTGCTTCTTCCACAAGAAGATGACTGGGAGGCGCTTTGGGTCCTACCTTTTGGGGATTAGAGTCTCCTGCTGCCTGGACCTAAGTTGTTGCCACCCTGGGCTAAAACCAGGGGTGTCAACATTGACAAGTTATTAAAATAAGTTTCTCTGTCCAAACCTCTGTCTTTTCACAGACCCATTTGACATTTTTTCCTTACACATTCCTTTGGCATTTGAGAATGGTTACAATTGTAAGAATTGTTAGAAGGTGTTTAAAAATATTCAATAATAAATTCAAAGATAAATTAATGATGTATTTATTCTGGTTTGTAACTCCTTCTTAAGGAACCATCTGGCAGTGCCCTTTCTGACACCTTCACCCCTTCCCTGCACCGTGAGGGAAATGCTCCTTTTGCTGTGGTTGAACTTTAAGCTGTCCTGCACCTGGTATCCTCAGGGACTGGGGCCACAGGCACAGCAGCAGCTCCCAGGGGCAGAGACATGGCTGCTGCAACTGCTTCCCCCCCTCCCCGTCCTCCTTCTCCCCTCCAGCCTGTGGTCTGGAGCCCTGGGTATTGAAACATGTTCTTCCTGGTTGCAAATGTGGAAACACTCAGGAATCTTTACAGCTTAAACTCAGTTGAGTCTGGGGTGAACTTGAGAATTCAATCAGCCCATAAAAATGTTTACCAGCTCACAAACCTTTCACTGGCTTTTCCCACAATTACTGATTTCTCAGGGAAAAGACAGCTGATGACAGTGCTACAGAAGAGCCTCGCTGGGAAGTCCCCCATCCCCAAGAGCCCTTGCAGCCCTTGGGGTGACTGGCTGGCTCTTGGCTCTTAGCAAAGAATTCGGTGTTGGCCACTCTGGTGTGCCTTCTGGGCTCCCAGCCTAGCCTGGCCACTGGACTTATCCCACCCAGTTTCGAAATCACTTTTTCAAATGTTTACCCAAATGCTTGGAACAAGGGCTCTAGTTTTATCTTTTTCACTTTTATCTAGTGAGGATGAAATTTCTGTTTTGCCCTGGCTATGGGCTGTGGTCCTGTTAGTTCCTGGGCAAGGCCAGAGGACAAGCTGGGCTCAGGACTTTGAAACAGGCTGCTAGTGCATCACCTCAGGCTTCAGGGTCTCAGGTCATCATCTGGAAATAGAGCTCCTCCTGGTGCCAAGGCACGGAGGAAAATCACTCCTCAGCTGGCCTGCCACTTCTGGCAGGAAGCAGGGACAGAAAAGTTTCCTGATGCGACCTCAGAGACCAAGGACACTGGCAGCCTGAGCCCCAGAAATGATCAAAGACGCACTCCTCAAGTGGCCCTACCCAGGGCCACCCACCAGAGAGAAGGGGAAGGCACTTGTCCAGGACCTGAGGGGATAGCATCAAGCATCCTGCCCACAATGGCATATTGAAGAGTCCCATTTTGCCTTAAAAGTTCACATGAATTTTTCTTTCTCCCCATAAAATGTGAAAGCTTGTTTAAATGTAAAATTGGTTCTTGAGGAAAATTTCATGTGTACGAGGTGATTTTCAGCAGCCCCTAGGAAGTTCAAACCCCAGTGTTAGAAGTTTCACACATTGTCTGCAGTCAGGGAGACGGATCCCATGCCGGCCATTCTCGAGACTTCTGACCTTGGCAAAGGCATTATTGACCTGTGTTGAGTCTTGGTTTTCTCATTTTTAAAGTAAGGATAAAAATATACCTATCCTTAAAGGGAGCTAGAAAGATTACCTGAAAAAATATTAGCAAGCTGGTACCTGGCATAGTGATGCATTTGTGTATATGAGTGTGTGTGCATGTGTGTGTGTGTATATGCGTGTGTGTGTGTGTGTGTGTGTGTGCGTGCATCTCGAAGTAGAAAGGAAAACCAAAGGTCATTCCCTCACTCCATCCGCTTGGGGAAGCTCCTCAACAGCATCTTCTCTAAGTGGTTATCTGGCCCACACAGAAAAGCCTTCTGTTACAGGAAATTCTCCCCATGGTTACCTCCCACTAGGTGCTGCAGGCTATCTATGGGTAGTTCTATTAGAAAGTTCTTCTTTGTCCTGAATGACCATCTCTTCTCTGGCCTTAGCCTTCTGGTGGCTTTTACAAATCTTGCAACTGTGTGCCAGCATGAATGGAAACTTAAAGCAGGCTCCCCGGTGGGCACAGCCCAAGTAATGAAGGCTACGATTGGCTCTCCAAGGCATGTGTTCTGTATTTTTGGAGAAGCAAATCTAAACATGGGAATTCTGAGTTTAAAAACCCTCCAAGTCTTAAGAACATATAACACTGGAGGATGTGACCTTGAGCCAGTGTGTGAGTTGAATCAACCCTCAGTCAGGCATCCCACCTTGGCACAGTCCAGTGGAGATATTTAAAAGCACCAGAGATTACTAAATATTCCTGCAAATGCAAACACAAACACATGTGAACAACTCTGTTCCGTGATATTCTGAGAAAGGTAGTTAAGGATCAAGGTGTGTGGGAAGGAGAGACCCCATCTCAGGCTTAGTGAGGAGAAGGATAAAATCGTCACTCCAAAAAGAAACTCGGAAGTGAAACGAAATTGATGAAAACAGTCATTTCAGCACTCTGGAAATTGACAAAATGTATACAACAATTTGAGAAATGTTTATGCTTGGATACTGCTCTTTGGATAAATACAGAACAAATTTGTTGCCTTCTTGCCTCGGTTTGGTCAACACCAGAACAGGGCAGGTCCCGCTAGGGACTGACAGCTTTGCCGATGTGTTCAAAAGTGGCTCACTTGATTTGGTGGATGAGCATGGAGGGCCAATGGCTCGAGTAGCTTGAGGTTGTGGTTGTGACAAGCACGTTGCTGGCTAAGGATGCAAACAGGCCTAGAGGAGATGGGAGATCGCAGAGTGCCCAGGCTCACCTGAACTCCTGACCCTGAGGGCTGAACGCCTGTGCAGAGAGGCAAAGGGGCCCAGCAACAGTCTGTGTCAGACCTGAAAGCCTGAACATTGAATGACTCAGCTATCCACACACAGTTCCATTGACAGAGGCTTGGGACCCTAACACTCTCTGCTAAGTCATCAGATACCTCCTAGACTGTGCAAACAGGGCAGCTCTGAGGAAGTCAGGCTTTAAAACAAAAGCAAGAATAATAATTTAAGTACCTAGCAGAAACATCAGGGGCCAAACACAGTAGTGGAGGCACATTTTTACATATTTAACCCAAGTGAGTTATTGAACAAAGCAGCAAATAGCAATAAAACCCAGCAGTAACACCCAAGCAGGGAAATGAGAATCCAGAGTTGCTGCAATATAAAATTAAAAATGTTCAGTTTTCAACAAAAGTTATGAGATATGTTAAGAATCAGGAAAATGTGACCTACACACAAGATAAAAAAGGTCAAAAGAAACTGCCTGTGTGCCTCCCAGATGCTGGATTTAGCCAGGACTGTAAGCATTTGTTATAAATATGTTCACAGAGCTAAAGGAAACCAAGTTTAAAGACAGGAGTACGACAACAAGGAAGACTTCTCAAAAGATAGAAATAATCTTTAAAACCCCTGTTTTATTCTGGAGTTGAAATGTATAATAACTGAATGAAAAAATACCCTAGCAGAGCTCAACCTCGGATTAAAGATGGCAGATGAAAAATAAAAAGGGTTCCCTTTAAGATACATGAAAAGATATTTTCTAATTTGAAGAATAGAAGGGGAAAAAGATTAAAGAAAAATGAGCAGAGCCTCAAGAACCTGTTGGACATTATCAAGCATATCAACACACATGTAAGGAGAGCCACACTGAGGCAGGAGAGAAATATAAGGGGAGAGAATTATTTGAAAAAGTAATGGCTAAAAACTCCCCAAATTTGATGGAAAAACATCAAAAAAGTTAAGTGAATTCCCAAGTAGGATACATACAATAATATCTACATCTAAACACATCATAGTCACGTTGCTCAAAGACAAAGAAAATTTTGAAAGCAATAAAATGAAAAAAAAAAAAAAAGAGATGATTCATCAGGCACAAGTGAAACTTTAAACACTTCAAACTTGAATGGCTCTGATTTTTTACAACCAAAAATTCTTTATCCA
The DNA here is from genome assembly GCF_000181295.1 of Otolemur garnettii. NCBI lineage: Eukaryota > Metazoa > Chordata > Mammalia > Primates > Galagidae > Otolemur > Otolemur garnettii. Next base: position 4,261,193 of record NW_003852521.1, read on the forward strand.
GAAAACTCACCCCACAAAAAATGAAGATGAAATTCATATATTACCAAGTAGACAAAGACCAAGAAAATTTGTTGCTAATAGATCTGGCTTATGCCAAAAATATTAAACAGATTCCTTCAGGCTTTAAAAAAAAAAAACTGCACCAGACAATAACTCAAATCTTCAGGAAGAAATGAGGCAGGGCAGAAATGGTAAATAGGTAGATTGATATTTTAAAAGTCTATAGGTATATTTTTCTCATTTCTTACCTACTGTTAAAAAGATATAAAGTTATATAAGCCAATCAATAAATAAAACACACTACTAGGTTTATATATATATCTATATATAAATGGCATTAAGAGAATGGAGCTATATTAGAATAAAGATTGTACTTTATCAGATTTAAGTTAGTGTTAATTTGAAATAGGCTATAATAGGTTAAGGTACATACTGACTAACCACTAAGCAAAGAATTTTCAAAGTAATGTAAATAATCAACATAGAAATTAAAATGATACCCCTAAAGTATTCATTTAACAATCTGGGGGTAGAGACTGTCTTTCTCCTACTCTACATCACAACACAGAAGTGAACAGATGTGAGGGTGGGGACTGGGGAGCTCCCCACACAAGTGATCAGTTCTTTAGCAGACACCAACTGGATGTCCTGTAATTCAATTCAATTCTGCCACTATCCACTTGGGGTTAGAGTTAGATGCCATAGGTTAAGGGTTCAGTCCCGGAAGACTTTCCCCCACCTTGGATACCAACTACAAAGCAGTAGATTGTCACCTACACTTCTTACTGACTCTCTACAAGTTGGAGTTCTCATAACCCCCCTCCTTAGGCTTAATTAATTGGCAAGGATGGCTCACAGAACTCAGGGAGACACTTAGGTTTATGAGTTTATTATAAAGACATTACAAAGAATACAGATGAACTGAAAGATGAAGAGATGGACAGAGCAAAGTATGCAGGGAGGGGTGCAGAACTCCCATGCTACCTCCAGGTGGGCCACCCTCCATGGGTTCACCAACCCAAAAGATCCCTGAGCACTTCCCCCTTGGGTATTTATGAAGACTTTATTACATAGATGTGCTTGCCTACATCATCAGGCACTGGTGAACTACTCAACTGTCAGCCCCTCTCTGGAGCCTCCCCAGAGGTCAAGGTTGGGTCTGAATGTTCCAACCACCTAATCACGGGGTTGATTCCCCATCCTGAGGCTGTCCAGGAACCCACCAAGAGTTGCCTCATTAGAACAAAAAATATTTCTATCACCCAAGAGATGACAGGAGCTCTGTGTCAGAAAACAGAGTCAAAGACCACATATAAAAGAATCTCCTGGGGATGGTGCCTGTGGCTTAAAGGAGTAGGGCGCTGGCCCTATATGCCAGAGGTGGTGGGTTCAAATCCAACCCCCACCAAAAACTACAAACAAACAAACAAACAAACAACAACAAAAAAAATCTCCTGGCATCCTTTTAGGAGCTGTCTTAGGAACTGGGTAGAGATTAGACTTATATTTCTTATTATGTCACAAATCACTAATAACAACAAAAGGCAGCAAGAGGAACAGAGAAATAAAAGCACAGGAGGCATGTACACAGCAACAAAATGGAAATCTGAACACACCAATAATTTCATGAAAGGTAGATGCTCATTGAGGACTGCATTACTGGAAATAATACCAGCCGACTGTGCAGGGCCTGTGCTGAAGACTTCCCAGGTCTGCTTTTAATCTGCAAGGAACTTCTGTAGGGTGTGTGCTGCTCTGATTTCCACTTTAGAAATGAGGAAACTATTGGAAAGAGGGGTTGACGAGCTTGCCAAGGGAATGATAGAACAAGAAAATGAAATCGCTTCTTGGAATCCAAATAACTCAAACAATTGAAGAACCTAAACCCAACCTGAGTCCAGATACAAAGCAGCAGAGGACTTGGGAAAGGAGCACAGAGTGGGCCACTGTCCTCACTGGCTCCCTATGACTGAATCCTGTGGTCTTCACAGCAACCTTCCAGGCATGTGGTACGACTATCTTTCTGTACAAGCAACAAAACTGAGGCACAGGGAAATCAACTTGCTCAAGGTCACGTAATAAGTGCATAATCTGGCTGCAAAGCCTGTGTCCATGTTGCCTCTCAATACATCACGTTTCCCTCCCCTCCCTACATCAGTAATGGGCGCAGGGGAGCAGGCAGGTAGCTCAAAAAAAGGAAAGGAGATTTCTACATCGTTTCAGGTCATTTCTTCATCTGTTCATTCATTCATTTGTAACTACTCTCAAATTTCCTGCTTCTCCCTCCCAGGAAAGGAGCCTGGGCTTGGCATTAGAAAACAACTACTGCGTTTAGTGACCCCATCCTGTGAATTAGGTGTTATCATCACCATTTTATTGATAAGGAAAGTGAAGTGTTGAAAAATTAATCACCAATGATCATAAAACTTGTATGTGATGGTGCCAAGAATTGAGACCAGGTCTTCCTTTCCTCAAAGTCCACATAGTTCATGATAAACCTGGGGGAGGCAGGGGAGGGAGGTGGGGAGGGATCCTGGCATTCAGACTCCCTGTGTCTTACTGATCCTTTAATTACTTTGATTTCAGGTGATCAGTGGTGAACTGTCAGCAAGAAGTGGCACATACAAAAATACAGTTCTATTGTGTTTAGCTTAATTCTTTATTTGAACATCAAATAGGTTGAGAAAATTGTTTACAGGTGCTCAAGCATCCCGCTGGATTCTTTATTTTTTCAAGGTGCAAAAGAGGTTTACAAGTGTGTTCCATTAAACAAAGCAAAGCTGCAACAAAAACCCAATCACATCAATAACAGGGTGCATCAGCGAAAGGGCATATTAATCCATCAAACACAATTTAGCATTTGAGCCTTTTCCCATAAAACAGGAGCTCTACACTGGAGAATATGGAGTGCACGAAAGCATTGTTGATAAGCTGTGAGAGAACATAAACTGGCATAATGTCACTTATTATTTCAAGTCTCTGTAACCAATGACCTCTCTGTGAATGCAGAGGGGTCCGTGTCTCAGGCACCTGCTTATGGGACAGTATATTGTTTCCAGGGTGCACAGCTCTGTACACACACACAAACACACACACGGAAGATGGGTTTGGAACACGGCAGCATTTACATATTTAAAAAGTTCAGGCACAATTGGATGCAAAAAAAAAAAAAAAGAATAGAAATTTTTCTTAAATCTCTGAAAGACAGTGCAAAATTGAAGTGCCATAATAGAGGCAGCAATTACTTAGAAAACAATTTTAAATGACTTAAAACGAGGCCACAGTTGAATTCGAATGGAAGGGAAACACAGTGAGAAACAGCATCATCACACTACTGAAAAGATGGATATCTGGGACCACAGTTCATTGGCTCCAGCTGAGCATGTGTTTTCAGGGCATTAACCTAGGAAGGGTGCAGAGTAATCTGGATCAATCTCCCAGAACCTGCACCAAACAGAATTATGAGCTACTGTCTGACTCTATTTGCCTTTCTAATAACTAGTTTTGCCAAGAAGAACTGCCTGTGCATATGAGACATTACTGTGGTTCTGGTGGTCATTCCCAGTATCCACAGTTCATCTCGTGGTTGCAAAGTATGACCAGGAAGGGATCTGTAATTGGTGTCATGCAGGAGGAGGGCTACTCTAAACCAATGGCCTAAATCACTGGCTGTTTCTGTGTATAAGACTTCAATGTGAGAACACCTTAATGCAGTCAAAAGTAAATTATCAGTAAGGCCCTTATTTTGTTCAGCCCCTCAAAGGCATGGGATATGGTGTGCTTAAACATACTGGCAAGGGGACTAGAGAAATCTAATCAAAGGATGCACTTCCTTGGGGATTTTACAAACCTACGTTAGTAGGTTCTCTTTGGATGACCAAGCCACTCTTAACTGCTGCATGAGACCATTACAGAATCCTGACAGCAAGCTGGGTAGGCATGGACGAAAGGGAACACAGACCACTAGCCACACCCTCAACTGTAAAGCTGATGTTGTTCTTTCTTCCCTAGAACTGGAGCTGCCACTCTAGAGATGGCTAGGAACATCAAGGGAGCTAGTTATCTGTGGTTTATAGGGCAGAACTGAAATATTGAACCCTGGTGCAATCCCTAGCCTCCATCACTCGTTTGCCTCAAAAGACTTTCAATACACTTATTACTATATTTCCCAGTCTCCAAATTCCTGAGCCCACTTCCCTAACCCTACCCTGACCTCCCGGGTAAATCACATCTTTCAAATTTCAAATTGCCTGAGAGTGGGAGAGAATCACAGGCAACAATTCTCCAGCACGTTTCTTCCACCCAACAGCAACACGAGCTGGAAAATATCAACTGTCCGTTAAGGGCACTTCAAGTAAGAGTTAAAAAGATTTCCAAAATCGTTTTGAGACCCCTGGGCTGACATTTCAACCATCTGGTGCTCCCTGCCCATTTCACACATAGTAGTTATCTTAACATGAATACAAATACATTAGATGAAGAATGTAAAACCCTCCACATATTATGGTTTGGATTTAGCTGGTATTACATCATCTATAGTCCTAGAAGTATGTTTGTGTTTGGTGTTTGGTTTTTTTTTTTTTTTTTTTGGTTTTGTTTTTATTTTTTTAAAAGAAAATCTAAGTATAAACATTAAAAAGAACCCACTGACCCATTTAGCTACTGTCCAAAAATATTACTACTGATATTTTGGTAAAAGCAAAATTAGCTGCCCTGAATAATTTAATTTTCCTTTTCAGGCATAATCTTTGCTACATAAGATTGTCTGTCACTCAATATCCAACAATAGGCATCTGGATTAGTGCTATTTTGTCTACTGTGGATACAAAAGTTGATATGAAATGTGATCTTCATTCAAATGAATAATCACCAGGCTTTAGGCATCAATGACTGTGTACATGACAAGGTAGCATGAAAAGTATATAAAAAACTCAATATTTTTCCTTGGTTTTTGCATGTTAGCCCAAATCAAATCCAGAACAGAATTATTACATTCAATTGTCTGATAACCAAGCAATGCGATTGCAAAAAAATATATATTATACTATGTAAGGTGCTTCTTAAACAAACAACAAAAGAATTCTATTCTTAAACATATTCTTACAGGTACATAAAATCGCCCCCAAATTTAAACGCACATCTATGAAAAACTTTTTTTTTTTTTTTTTTTGCCCTCCCAGATTCCCAGTCCTTTGGCAATCACTTAGCTGGATAATCAGCGATTAGTGCAATCAACTCTTCCAAACATACCAAGAGAAGCACTAGCAGCTTACCTGGTGTGCTGGTTAACCCATCACTTCTCAATGGGGGTTGAATTATAGACAATGAAATCTCCAGGAGGCGACCAAACTTTCTTTTTAGTTAAGAAAAGAAAATAACCCATAATTGTGCTAGAGAAACAAAGGCCCACACCAGGCTGCCCTGTGACAGGAGCAAGCCTGTCCACTGGGGCTGACACTGGGCTCCATTCAATCAGGGCCATGCTGGAAATGACTACCCCGTGGATCCCACAGCAGCCCCGGAGTGCAGTATGGGGTCCGCAAGTAGAAACCTAGGTAGCTGCAGCCTGTGGCAGGACCACCCTGAGCAAGGCTGACTGTGCCTCGGAGTTGTATCCAGTTCTTCCCCTAGTTCCCTTCTTGTTCTCTAGTTGCCAAGATAACCCTGCAGCAGTGGGGTGCTTCTCACTCAGAACGCCCTCACAGGTCATCACGGGGCACCACACCTGAATAGTTCCCCCATATGTAAGTCACACACACTCTGCTGGTAAATGTGACCCTCTACCAGGACAGGTCCTAAAGCTGATTTTACTGCAAGTCCTGGGGGGAGAGGGCTTTCTTTTATAAAATGGAAATAAAAACAAAAATCAAGAATTTATCTCTCATACATGGGTCATTACGAAAGTTTTGAGATATGCAAAAATCAAGAAACAAAATCTGTGCAGGAACACATGAGGCCGTCCCAGCAACACCAATAAGCTGAGCAAGTTGAAACCTGCACAGGTAAATCAGAAAGGACGTCGTTGACTGTATTTCTTAGAAGTGAAATAATGGACCGTAACACAGTCTGTCTCAAAACTTTCATAATGACCCATAATGACATATTAGGAGACTGATGTATGTAGAAATGACTTAACTAAAATCAACTTGCTGTTTTCCATTGGTCCATGGGAGGTGAGAATTAACCGGAACCCATGGCCTGAGCATGGTGCTCTGGAAAGCCAGCAATAGAGCTTGCAGCTAGCCTGAGGCTGCAGTGTACTAAGTTGCAATAGTCTTGGCAATTAGAGGATCTTCCTTCTCTATGTGCATCTTGTATTCCTATAGGGGAAATGAATAGACAATCACTTAATACTCTGCTATCGGAGTGCAAAAGCTTTAAGGTATCACTTGAATAAAATGGCACATCACTACAGGAATACAAGAGGGGTCTATAATGAACCCTGGACCTAGCTTTCTCCAAGTCAGCAGTTAAAGGAGCCACTTTACATTCTTTCCTGTGGCTTATTCTTCAAGCCATTCCAAAGTGCTTATCAGAGGGGAAATGTTTACTCTCCAGGTCTGGGTCTCTATAAGTAGCTTAAATGCACAGTCATCTGAGCCCCAAGCTCATAGACTGAGTTCAGTCGTGAAGAGCTATAGGAATCCTCATGCTTAGTAATATAGCAACAAAGGGGTGGGGGGAGAAGAGCTGTTACAAAGATTTAGCCCTGGAATCCCTTTGGCTGTTCCCAACAGAAGATGTACCACTAAAAACTTAACACGCAAATGAACGGCCACTCATCTAGAAAGCTGCTGGTGGTGGACGCATGCTGGAGTGTGTGCAGGAGACAGAGTTCTGCTAAAGTGACGCATGGCGGGGGGTTGGGGGGTGTGCTGCAGGGATTCGCAGAGCCTTGGGGGAGCCCGGGAGCTCTTAGATTGTGGCGGGGAAACTCTCTGCCTCCCCAGTGATATAAAACTTTTGCAAGGAATGCGATGAAGTGGAGCCAGTGCTGGCCAGCTGGCTCTGGCCCATCTCCTCTGGGGATACTCCCATGCGGGCAGCAGGGGCGTGCAGGCGGTGGGCATCCAGCATCTCTAGCAGCAGGTCGTAGAGGGGCACCACGTTCTTGCACTTCATGTTGTACAGATGCTCCATGCCTTTGTTACTGTGGGGGGAAGACACAAAGGGGAGCACTTTAGACCAGCCCCAGGATGGCTGCAGTTCCTAGGAGGGGAAGGACGGAAACTCCAAAGGCACTGGCATGTCAATCTTTCATCTTGGTTAAAGACCCATTTCCACAGGACAGCAGCTGGGACCCTGAGGACTCTCAGAGGCTCTGGTGTGGGGCTCACGTCTATGTGGGTTTCATTTCTCACCTCCTTGGAGAGCAAGCCCATCCTCCCAAAGACTCCTCTCTCTGGCCACTTTCAGGGCATCCGCTATGCTGGGGACTTCCTGCCACTGTCCTGAATGAGAGTTTATTCCCCGCGTTGCCAATGGGCCACGTACAGCCAAGCAGGAGTGAGAGCTTTGAATGTGTAAAGCAGTTCCAGAAGCTGCCCTTGTAAACCTCTCAAGTGGCTTCCCATTCAACTCAGAATAAAATCTACGCCTCCTTCCACCCTCTGCAGGACCCAACTGGTCCAGCGTCCATGCTCCTCTCAGCTCTTCCTCCGGCTCTCCCCTACCTCAGGTTCTGTCTTCACACTGGCTTTTTGCTGCCCTTAATGACACTAAGCTCCTCCCCCAGCTTTAGGGGGCCTGCATCTAATGTTCTCTCTTCCTGGGGTTCATTTCCCCCCAACCTTCAAATGCCACCTCCTCAGGAAAACCTTCCGCTACCCTAAGGGCAGCAGCCTCCAGCCTCTGCGGCAGCAGCCTCCCTCTTCTGCATTGTTCCGTTTTCCTTAGGAGGCTTCTCACAACAGGGAATTCTCCTGTTCATTTGTATTTATTCTCCCCGTTCCCAAGCACACACCTGCACCCCCTCATGCACTCACACCTGCACAGTGCAAATGCCAGAAAGCTGGCCACCCTGCCCTCTATTGTAGGCCTAGAACAGTGCCCTGCACTTGAGAAACGTTCAGAACCCAGGGGCTGTAAGGGCGCAGGCCTTTACTACTCCCTTCCTCTGCCCCACTCCCAGCCACAACCCTGCTGCCCCCTTCACAGCACTAGAGGCAGCAGGAATAAATATAATCTAGCTTGAAATTTATTTTAAAAAATACATATCATGATTAGGCAAGACCCAGAGAAGCTCCTAGAAAATATCTGTACTTTTAGTCTAGGAAGGTTGGACACCTGCCATGAGAACTCAGCATCACAGCTTCCTAGGCCTACAATAGGACCTAAGTGATGCGCTTAAGTATTATTTGTTTTTGTTTCATTGTCCTGCCTTCCTCATGAGACTTCCTGAACCACATTTACAGTCAGATGAAATCTGGTGTTAAATTCTCTGAGTAGCAACATATGGCAGGGGCCAAACTTAACAAAACAGAGTTCTGTGATTTAGATTGGTTATAATGAGGCACCAAAATATTATTCGGTGAGAGAGAGAGAGAGAGAGACAGACACCATAAGCTATCAAAGCTTTCAGGAGAATCACAGCCTCTCACACAATTCCACACAATTCCGACAGAAACACTACCCAGCTTTCTCCCTGGTGCTGTCTTCTGCCACACGTTGTCAGTAAAATCACCCAGCGTGGTATATTCAGTGAAAGTTTACTTGGTGTTAACTAATTAGGCTTGCTAATGCTGACGAGCAGTTAATGGATTTAAAAACTCAGCAATTCCTACCCACAAATAAAAACATTCAACTGCAATGCATGATTTTTACAGCATCCTTGAAATTCCTAGCTCAGAGTAAAATCTAGTATGTTTTTTCCAAGGGTGAGGTTGCTCTCGGCCAGGACATTTGGCAGAGGATATGTTATTCTAATCCAGTCCCTGGTTCCCTCTCTATGATATTCATCAAGAGCAAAGGACAGGGAAGGACTAGACATATTTACTCTGCATGCTGTCACCTACTCTACCTGGCACATGTGAGTCCTTTCTCTGTTACTCAGGGGTCTTGGGGACTCTGGAGAACAGGGACTGCAATCACTTTCTCCTAAACTTTGCTGAGTGGAAGCCTTCACTTAGGAATTTCAAATTCATACAAAGAAAAACCTGCCTTGAGTCATTTTCCCATTTATTTGTTTATTCATTTACTCACTCAGTAATAATGTTGCGAGCATATACTATATGGAAGTCTTAATGGATGGCACTGTTAAGGATACAAAACAAACAAACAAAAAATACATCTAGTTTTTCAAAAACTTAACCATTTTTCAAGGTTGGCTCCAGAGAACATGGCACCTGGGACTTTAGACAAATTTCTGGCCATTTGAATCACAGTCTCAAGATTTAAAAGCCCCTTAAAAATCAGACTCCTCAGGCATCTTGATCCTTCCCTCAGTGCCACTAAGAGAAGGAATCTCTTTCAATCCTAGAGTCCTGGGGTAAGCGCAAAGTCATGGGTGGGACATGGCCCAGGGGTACCTCCAGTGTCATCACTTCACACTATTGAAGGGCCTTTCTGGAGTCTGCAATAAAGAATCCTCCACTCTCTTCCTCCCCTCCTTGCAGGCTGAGGTCTGCTTAAGAGAATGGTGTCCACTGGGCTTCTGGCCAGCCAGCCAAGTTGCAAGACAGTTGAATGAAAGTGAGGCTTCTTTCCTCTTTTGGCTTAGAATTATTTTTTTTGGCTGATATCCTATTTTAGACCCTCTACAAAAATACTGATTGAGTATGTGCTGTGCCCCAAGATGGTGCTAGGTGACCAAGACACCTCGTGATGACGCCTTTCAGTCTAATGAGGCAGAAAAATGATGAAATGGGCACTAACTATAGGGAAGAATGAGGTGTAGGTTCCAGCCAAGTCTTATGGGCCAAGAGACGCTTCCTGCAAGGAGTGATAGTGAAGCAGAGATAGGTTTGCTTACCATTCAGAAAACTCACTCCTGCTGTCCATCTCTTTGACTGGGGCTTCCTCATGTGACTTTCCTGGCCAATGGAATGTTACTGGGCATGACTTAACCAAAGAGACTTGCTTTCTTTTGCCCCTGACATTCCTGTGGGACATGTCCCAACTAGCCTGTGCATACCAGGAGGATAAGAGACTCAAGACGCATGGGGCAGACTCACCTGGCCAACCTGCAGGGCCGGCTGCACTTGTCCCTCTCCACCTATGCCCAGGTAAGATCAGCTGCCTCACAGATGGGTGAGTGAGCCCTGCTGAGATCAGCAGAGCCCCCCCAACCAACCCACAACCTGAAGAGGAGCCTCCCCAGATGACTCAGAGAAAGGGTTTTTATGGTGAGGTTTCAGACGTGACAATGTCCTAGTATGTTAAGTAGGGGCTGAATCATGAAGAGTAATCTAAGCAAAATAAAGGGATTTATACTTTTATCTAAAAGCAATGGGAAGCCATTTAAGGGTTTTAAGCAAGGGGATGGCATGATTAAATTTGGTCTTAGAACTCGTGGAGAACAGATCACTCGTGGAGAATGGATTAGAGCAGATCTTGCTTACAAGTGGGGATTATGTTACATGGCTGGTGCCGGAATTCAACAGAAAGTGATGGAGGCTTGGACTGGGGTAGTAGCCATGGGGGTGATGGAAGGGGTTCAAGAGGTGAGAGGGGTCAACATCGATACTCCATGAGGCATCTGGAGTTTCTTATTTGGGATTTCCAAGTATAAGCAGGGGAAGTATGATACAGGGACAGACATGGATGTGCCTTCGAGGATATATATGCTCAGAGACTTCTCTTAATTGGCTTCCCCCTTGCACTCTGCACAATCCCCACCAACCCCCCGGCCTGCCCCAAAGCAGAAGCACATACTTCAAACTAAGCATAAGTATTAGTCCCTCTCTGCAGCCTTCTCTGACACTTGCCCTATGCCCCAGGCAGATTTAAAGCCTCTTTCTTCTCTCCTTGAAGAGCACGTATGCTTATTCCGTGCCAGCCAGACACTGTTGTGATTGTGCTATTGGCATCCAGCCATCAGCCCTTCCACAGGTTTGGGGTGCGCTTTCTTTTCTGTCCCTCCGTTTCTGGGAAGCCCGTGAGCCTCACCTCATGTGCCTGATGTGGGAGAGGATGAGGAGGAGCTGGGCCAGGCGCCGGTGCTGCTGCTGCAGGGTCAGGCCTGCTTTGGCCATCAGGTGGATCAAGGTGTCTGTGATCTTGTCCAGGACCCGGTGGATATGGTCTTTCTCTTCCAGAGACTTCAGGGTGCTGGACAGAAATGTGTACACTCCTGAATGTGCAGAGAGAAAGTGAGAGAGAAACTCAAAGAGGATGAGGTCTAGGAGACCCAGAGTGTCCATGGGGCATCATCGTGAGCCAGTGCTTCCCCCAGCACAGAAGTACAGTGGTGGGGATGTTCTGGACCCGTTTTAACCACTAGACTATGTAAAATTCCCAATGGATACCTGTGTCTGAGAACACCAGGAAACCAGTGTGGCCTCCTATGTGTGAGCCAGGATCCCCAGGCAGGGACTATCAGCCTGGGGGCTGCAGTGATAACACCAGCCGCTCTTTCTCAGACGGGTCTGACAGCAACACTAACTGTCCATTTAACAGGAGGACAACTCTGTGGGGACCCATTATTGTTCCTTTTCACATCATGAAACTGAAAGGCAGAGAGATTCATTAACCTGCCAGCTAACTGGGAGTGCAGGTAGCCGGGCTTAGACCCTACTCCTCCTGCTGACTCCACATCTGGTAATGATAATGGAGACTTTTTCTCAAGAGACATGAGAAACTGTTGGTGAGATTTACAGAGTGATGAGTGACTGGCTAAGTGACTAGAAGATGATTTTTCCAGGCAGGATTTAATTTGCTTCTATGTTTCAGGCCAGCTTTAGGACCTAAGCATTTCTCAGGCTCAGCTGAAAGGTTTATGACCTGGGTGGGTTTGAGGACTTTGGCAACGGCTGTTTTTCTCACTGCCAGGAAGGTTTCCTCTCTTGTGGTTACAGATCCTGCTTGCTGGGCCACAGGAAGACTCAGGATCGAAGCTGAGACCGGCACGACACACTAGTCTTCTGGACAGCATTGGCTTCAAGCTAGACAAGCAAAGCCCTTTTTTCTGGGATTGTATATGAGGTTGTGAAACAGAAATCCCTTCCCCTAGGGTTGCGGGGAGGATGAGAACATCCCTCCCCAGCACACGGAGCTCTGCTCTGCAGAAAGGGGCCTGGAGACACTGAACAGAGGTGACAATATTGGGGGGAGAGGGCAGGAAAAAGACCGCAGGTGCAAGAGGGCACGAGAGAGAGACCGAGGGATCCCCGGTCTAATCACAAGGTCCTAGTTCTTAGATTTTTTTTTTCATTTGACCTTTGAGATTTCACAGTGTCCTTCCTAACATGTGAATTGGCACATTTCCTATTCACTTATAATGGTGTGAAGTTGGGTTTCTGTCACTTGTAACGGAAAGAAGCCTGTCACCATAAGTTGCGAGCTCAGCCCAAGGACGGGAGAAAGGTGAGGGGTGAACAGGTGAGAAGTGCTGAGGACCAGAGGCAGCAGAGTGGAGCTGGCTCTTCTTGGGACAACCAGGGTGGCTCTTCTCCCCACCCGAGAGGTAAGCTCCATCCTGCCCAGGGTCACCGTCTTGCAAAGAGCAGACAACATAATATTTTTTCCCTAATTATGTGTATTGTCAACAGTTTTTTGGTCTTATCTCTCTTCAGCCCACTGACCACCCATAAGCAAACTTCTCCTGCCCTCCCCTATCCTCATAAGCACCTTTAAGTTAAAGATTCCCAAGTTTCTAAAATCCCTGACTTTACGCTAGTGACATGTCAAGGAGTTACTACTCAAGCCACCGTCTGTGGGCTGGGAATGAGGAAAACACCTACACAGAGGAACTCATAAATACAAACATCCACAGGGTGAGAATTGCCCAGAATGGAAAATGGCTAAGATTTAAGACAAACATGACACTAACAGAACCGGAATGGCCGGGAGGAATGTCACATTGGGTACCCTGAGGCACTTTGGTCCCGACAGAGCACAGATGAGTAAGCAGCAGATAGGCCGTGGGGTAAGAAGGAATTGCTGAATGACTCCACTCCTGTTCTGTGGGGGCTGCTGAAGGAGAGGCTGTGTCCATCAGAAAAATGGACAAACGTCCACAGCCACAGGTTGGCCTGGAGGCAGTGGCCCGCAGGGCGGTAAGCACTGGTGGGCTGGGCTCTGGGTGGCCTCAGCCGAGCTCCCCATTGGCTCTGCCTCTCTCAGTCCTCTGCGTCATCATACGCGGTCCCGCCCACGCCCTCCCCAGGCCCTGTCTCTGGCCCTGTATCCTGGGAACCCACCCAGGCCACAGAGCTGAGTTAGTCCAACTGGGATGACGTACTTTCCACCAATTTCCTTTCTGTTACCACCCAGATGCTGGCCTCATTGGCCTATAATCCCTTTCTTGTTTAGGAAACCACAGAATGGAGGATCAAACAGCTTGGCTGCACCTGTCTGGACCGGCGACACCTGTGCGTCGCTTCTCTTCCTGTGTGGGCCGACAGGGCTGAGGCACACCACGCTGCAGCGTCAGCGTCCCGAGGGCCAGCGTTACACACAGTCTGCCAACGGAGGTCAAAGGCTTGGCACTCACACTCAGGGGAGTCAGCTTTTGGGGGGACCGCCTATTCTCCATCCCGCGGGGTACAGGCACGCTGGGTCCCTTCCCAGCATGCATTTCCTGAGAACCTGGTTGCAGGCCCCTGCCTTACGTGTCAGAGAGTCCAAGCCTTTCAAGTGTTAATGTTTTAAGAACAGATACCGCCTGTGGAGAGAGAATTTTCTTCACTCTTGGGATGCAGGCCATCCTCAGAACAAGCCTGTTTTTCTCGTCCTGTTTTGGCACCAAGACAGCTTATCAGCTCATCCTTGTCAGCAGACGCTTCCTGGCTGTGTGCATGGACTTAGAAATAAAAGTAGGGTCCCATGGAAATGCCAATAATTGACACCAGCAGCCATCTTCCACCTGGACTCTTCTGGCAAAATGCAGCCCATGTTTGCCGCCTGTTGCCTCTAAGGGGCCATTTGACAGCCAGTATGGAACCCTAATCCCCAGAGTGCTTCATGTGCTCTGGCGGCCACTGCTCATAAGCAAGGGCAAAGCAGGGCCTGCTGATCTCCATGTCCCAGGCTCTCGCCACCCTAGATGATCACACTGGTCTTTCCAGCAGCACAGCACCAGCGAATGGGCAGCAAGGACTTTCAGAAAAACTCCCTGCAACCAGGAAGGCTTTCCCAATGCTGGAGGCTGCTCCAAATCCCAAACTTGAGAATAAAAATCTCCATATCTTTATCCAGTCTTGGAGTGTCATTGGCAGATCTGAGCTTCTGTGAGTTCTGAATCTTTCACCCAACACAGGGAGGTTCAGGAAGATTATATGGGAAATCTAGTTGTCAGAAAGAATGGGGAGCAGAGCGCCCCATGGACGTGAGATCTCATCCACCTCTCTCACTCTCGTTCTGCTAAGGCACACTCTCTTTCTCGTCTCTTTCCTGCCCTGTGATCTCCACTGTACAGGAACCCCCTCTCCATTCCTCAGTGCATTTCCAGATAACAGAGTCTTCCAGAAGCTGGAGGAGGCGGGTGTGGGCACAACAGTGGGTGTGCGCACCTGACTTTCCATGAGGGGCCCTTGCACGACCAGGAGTCCTGGCGTGCCCTCCACTGGGGGACAAGGACCTGTCCCTAAAATAATGAGACATGCTCGGGCTGGTGGCTTAATGCAGGCTTGAAGACAGATTCTTCCCAAAGGAAGAACGTAACAACAAACTCTGAGTCCCTCAGTCTATGGCAGCTTCATCAAAAAAACAAAGGAATGACTCAAAGGAAAAAGCAAAGGTCCCAGCTGTAAGTGGTCTGGACCAGAAGGCTGCTCCTTGGTGTGGAGAAGGAATTTAGAGCTTGCACAGGACCCAGTGATGAGCAGCACATCAGTCTCTCGGTTCTGGTGGGAACCGATCCCATGACTTCATCAGTAATTTGCTGGGAAGTGCTCCCGAGGCTGGTGGTGCGAGGAGCATCCTGTTTGCTGTGAGCCGCACCTGAGTCTGCTGCTCTTCCTGGAGGTGGTGCTGTCCCGATGGGTGGACTGGGGCAGTTTGAGGTTGTTGCTGCCTCTTAGTGGAAGGGGCTGTGCTGGGCGCCCTGCAAGATGAAAAATTTTTTCCAGTCCCTGTCTCTCCAAAGTCCTAATGAACTAAAACTGCTATAAATAAAAATTGGAAGATGAAAGTTTTGAAAAGCTTTATGAGTCTATACCCAAAGGTTCCCATAGGTGAACTGGCTAGAGAGGGAAGCTTCAATGGAATCCCTTTTCTCCAAATTGTTAACTAACTTTTCCCTTCATGCAATCTGTCATTGAGTGTTTTATATAAGTTTTCAATCTCAGAGCAGCTGTATGGGAACTGAAAAAACAACAAACACAATTGGGTGTAAATATGTAGAGAGGGGATGTAAGACTCTTCTAAATAAAATCAGAACCAACAATTACAAAATAGCCTCCATCCATGAAATACCAGGTGATTGCCTTTTGTACATTTTAAAATAATTTTGTAACATAATGAGAAACCTATTTTGTGAAAACTACATATTTAAATTTGTTGGAGGATTCTCATCTTTGTCTTACACTGACATTGACTCCAGAGTTTTCCCACACACTTCTAATATGTATGACTGTTTCTTTTCCAATTCATCATCACTCCCTCATTGCTCATCCAAAGGATATGGTATCTTTTAAGTTCTAGAGACTGATCGAATATTTGCCTTGCTGAAGTGGGAGGTGAAGATGGGACGAATGTTGCTCTCCACTCTGGTACCTCCTTAGCCCGCATCATAACAAAGGGAACCCCCTTCGACAATACGCTTAGACTAAAGCCCGGCTTACGTGCAAATCACGTCTTCATTTTTATTTTCTTCTACTTCAACAGTCTTCGTTTTTTCTTGGCATGTGTTTTAGTCCATTTTCTGTTGTTTATAGCAGAATATCAGAAACTGGTCATTTATAAGGAAAAGAATTTATTTCTTACAGTTATGGAGACTGAGAAGTCCAGAGTCCAGTGGCGGCCCCTGGGAGGCCTTGCTGGTGGGGACTCTCTGCAGAGCCCCCAGGGGCCCCTGGTATCACCTGGGGAGGGTGCTGAGCGAGCCAGCTCAGGTCTCCTCAGGTCTCTTTGCCTTTTCTTATAAAGCCACCAGTCCCTTTCCCATCATTAGTCATTAATCCATTAATCTATGAGTGATTTAATCCATTCCTGAGGTCAGAACCCTCATGGTGACAGAACAACTCTCAATACTGCCACACTGGAGATTCACTTTCAACAGGCGTTTGGGAGGCAACAGATATTTATCATATACAAATAGATGCAGGTGAGTGTTTTGGTTTTCTTGTTCTGGCGTCCACTTCTAGCTTTGCCTTTTCATATGCCCTTTCTTTCTGCACATTCATTATGATGCATATCAACATTTTACCACTTCATTATTTTTCCACATAGTAAAGCCTGGGCATCTTCACTGAACTGTATTTCATTTCATTTTAATACACTTGAATATGATTTCTTCTCTTCCTCTTTTACATGGTAGTTATCAAGTTACACTGATTTTCAAAAACTATACGTGTGGGTCAACTCTTACCTATTTATTTCATATCAGAGTGTCAAAGGGTACATGTGTGTTTAATTAGATTGCTTACTTGTTCCTGGAAGTTCCAGGGGATCTTTCTCTATGATTCGTGATCTGTGGAGTTGGTGGCTCTCACACTCTCCTGAGGAATTTTCTGGGATGCAGCTGCCCAGGTTCCACCTAAACCTGATGGTCGATTGCCACAGGAAGTCCTGATAACTGTGCTTTTACAAAACTCTCCAAAAATGAGTCATTTACAGCCAGGATGAAGAGTAACACAGTTATCTTGGTCTTTTCATATCGTTGCTACTAAAATGTATAATCTTGAAAACATGGACTGTACTTTTGTGTTCAGAAAAGTTCCCTATCATGGTGCTACAACGACATTAGGAGGATGACTTCTCCTTGGAACCCCTGCCAAGCTACGCTCCTCTGGGCCTGTTTTCCCTTTCTGGCTGGGGATGGCTACAATGGAGATAACTCTTAAGACGACCTAGAAGACACCCATTTAAGACACCTTACTAGCCTTTGTCTTCGCACGACCACATGGAAGGGGGCTCTGACCTGAAGATGTTCCTGGACTCAACATTGTTAAGTAAACAAGGAGCAAACCTTTAGATGTTTGGAGCCTGGGTACGTTTTGAAGCCTCTTTGCCTTAGCAGCTGTCCTATTCTAATATAAGATAAGAAGTATTTCATGACTTACTGAGGAGTAACTGAATACATGTGTGTAAAGAGGGATAAAGCCAGAGGCATGTTTTCTATACGTCTTTATGCTGCCATTTTCTGCACTTCTAAGGTTTTAGATTGCATAGGTTATTACGAATGATTTCTCTTCCCAAATGCCAGTACTGCCACACTTTGTTATAGAAACCATGATTCAGATTCTAGAAACACCTAGACATCCCATGTCATGCTAGGCATTCATTCCAAATACTAACGTAGCAACCAACTTGTTCAAAGAACCAAAGGGCAAGCCTAAAATGTCTGAATGTTTAGCTTGGCATTATTTAAAGATACAGATCACAACATTATTAAGGACTTCAAAGAGATTGCTCTATGCCATGTAGAAACTAATCTCTCAATTTGTGACTTGAACAAAGACTATTGCTTTGGGAAATAATTGTTCATAGGTGGGAAACATCCATCCTTCTAACAGTATGTGATGGTTTACCTGAAACATGAAGAAACTGCTCACAACCCAACCTTGAGCAAATGAAATGTGTATTGTTAGAGTAGTCTGTATAAAATCAGACTCTCATCAGAGTCCTGTCTCAGTGGTCTCAAAGTGAGAGGAAGTCCTGTGAAGATGAGTGTTCTTGCCAGAACCCAGCATGGGAACATGGTGGTCCTGTTCATTGGTATTGGTATATACCCACGAGTGCATTCTCGGCACATATGCTTCTGAGTCAGTGACATTTATCAATTTAGCATAATTTTTCAGGGAAATCTACTAGATGTTATAAAGAGTAAATACTTGGTGCATTGATACATTCAAGTTGATTCAAAAGACAAACCCTTTAGTGATGACTTCAGATGGTGAAACAGATGCACTTATTAAGATGACTTGAGAAAAAACTCTTAAAGGCTCATTCTTTAAAAAGAGTGATTTAGGGTCTCACTTTTATATATAAAATCTGCTTTTAAATTTGTAATAAATAATATGCTAGCCTTCTACCTTTTAGGACAAAGCCGTATGGATTTGCATAGGAGCCTTCTTTTTGTTAGTTATATCTATAATGCGTGTATATCACCACGCGCCAGTTGGGGGGTGGGTCAGAGACTGGCCCCATCACTGGCTTGTTTTTGCATGTTCGCTTGGAAGGCTGACATAACATGTGGGAAAACGGCTTCTGTGGGGTCAGTTGCTGACTACCCCTTTGGCATGTGACTGTTACATTGTTGTGAAGGAACAGCCATGGCTCGGCCTTTGCTAACCCTCAAACACCCAATGGTTACCTTTCCAAAGTCAGAAAAGAGATTCACTAAAGATACACTGGAAAAATAAGCTGTCCAGCTATTGCAGGGGAATTTGAACAAAGTTCTGAGTGGAATTTCGAGTCCCAGGGAGCTGGCCCTGTCTCAGGGGGCCTTGATGGTTTCCTTTTCCCCCACAAAATACAGGCCAAACTAGCCCGGATGGGTTTGTTTCCCTGGACCCCACCTTTCCTGCCTACTATTTCAAGGATAATGGAGGAACCATGGTGTGGAGCCAAAAGCAGCTCTTACACACTGGGGCAGATTTTACTTCCCAAGGACGACCACACCAATCTCCTCCATCCACGCACTTTTCTACAAGGTGATCTTGGCACTCTTCCCACGGAGACACGAGGTCTGGGCCCTTCCCTTGAATCTGAGTGGACTCACAACTTGCTCGTAATCAACAGAATGAGCAGCAAGTGATGCCGAGTGACTTCTAAGTCCCCTTAATAAAAGGCCATGCAGCTTTTGTTTTGTCACCGGGACATTTGTTCTGAAGACCTTGACACCTTGTAGGAGGCCTCCTGTGCCTGTCCCAGTTGACAGGTCTGACCAACAGCCAGCATTAATTGTCACTATGTGAATAAAGACAGCTCAAGGTGACTCCATCCCACAATATCAAATTACCCCTAGCTGATGAGACTCTCCATCCGGGGCCCCAAGCACTGTGGAGAAGAGACAAGCCACTCCATCTGTGCCTCACTCAAAGTCATGACCAATAGAATCCAAACCTTTGGTTGTTTTGTTTTTTAGCCACTAAGTTTTGAGAGTAATGTATTGCATAGTAGTAGTAACAAGAGCACACTGGGCATCTATACCAGACACTTAGGGAGAAAAGTAGTCCAGAGCGGGCGGCCTGGAGCTGAGTCTCCTGAAAGGAGCCTTCTAGAACTTTGTGCTCCAGGTCATTGATCCTGCCTCCAGACCCCGAAGCCTGCCCTTGCTGGTGCAACAGGGAAGGCTTGAGGTCATCCTGTCTGCCACAGTGTGCAGTTAATGGTTTTCACAGAAGCCCTTCAGCCCTCACCATTGCCCAGATGACTAACAAAACACAGAGTTCAGCTCCAAACTGGTAACCCAAAAGATCTGCCCGCTAGCTTTTTACCAGAGAATAAACAACTTTGAATTCCCAAGCCCCCGTTGTAAGAAATAGATGTTGTAAAGATTTGTCTGAAAAAAAGATGTTTCGATGCTGAATAACTGGTTTATTTTATTTTAACCAAAAGTCTTCAAACTTTCTAATGAAATGTGTTCTCGTTATTGTGGCCAGGCAAAGGAAATTCAGAGCCAAATTTGCGGGCCACCTTAGGAACTGTACAGACACACTTCTGTGCACTAATCTGACTCCCCTATTTGCTATTTTCTTCAGCTTATTATTCTACATTACTACAGATTTTGTCAACTATTGGCGTATGCTTTCACATTGCATGAAACCGGGCAAGCTATTGTGAATTCTCTGCAGAAGAAGAAATACACAAATAAATCATGGAAAAGATACCCCTTCATTCCCTGCCACATCAACAAACACTGTTAGTGTGAATATATGTGTTTATAAAACATCACTAAACACTTATCCGATTTAGAGTGGAATCCAGAAAAAATCACAACTGCCGCTGATGTGCACGTGTGTATGTTACTCTGAACTGAACAGCCTGCTAATCTGTGAGACCCAGTGGTCACTAACCAGTGAAGAGGTGCCCTCTTAGATGGGATTTGCATGGTTATCACCCGAGCTACAAAGCTTCAGATGTATGCCTTCTTTTCTCTAGGTATAGAATTGAAATGGAAGAATGTTTTCTCTGGTTATTTTGAAAAAGATAAGTAGTGTCAAAAATTGTCATTTTCATGAGACAAATGGGCATGTGGGTGGTACATAGTCTTCAGACATCAGTTCCATCATTTTAAGAGAGCACTACAGTGGTTGAAAAGTGTATTAAAAGAATGTCATGTGATTATTTGTGAAAGGTTTATCCCACTTTTTTCTTGAGAAAGGAAAGGTTAGATTATGCTGTAAAACTAAAGATGCAGATTCCAGAATGAATAATTTAAAAGGGACCTTAAGATCTTCCAGTTCAGCAGTTTTCAAACTACTTTGATAGTCAAAACCCTTTTTATATCTTTTTTTTTTTTTTTTTTTTGTCGCAGTTTGGCCGGGGCTGAGTTCGAATCCACCACCTTTGGTATATGGGGCCAGCGCCCTACCCACTGAGCCACAGGTGCCACCCTTAAAACCTTTTTAAAACAAGCAGAAAAAGTGACTCTCATGTAAAACCCTCAGGTATAAACTGGATAATGTTAAAATTCTGATTAAAGCAAGAGAAATGTGGGGGAACCCTAGAACCAGGTCACTGAAACTCTCCCTTGCTACGCCCCTCTTCTAGTGATCCTGGGACTCCTTCTGTAACACTCAGCTTTGGTAAAAGAAAAGTGTAAAAACCACTGATCTCCAGAGAATCAGAAAACAAACCACAGATTGGGAGGAAATATTTCCAAAAGACTTATCTGAGAAAGGAATGTTATCCAAAATATACCAAGAACTCTTAAAGCTCAACAATAGGAAAACAAACAACCCGATTAAAAAATGGGCCAAAAGATCTTAACAAACACCTTGCTAAAGAATATTTACAAATGGTTAATAAGTATATGACAAGACACCCCCTCATCATGTCCTCAGAGAAATGCAAATTAAAACAAGGAGATCCCACTGCACACCTGTTAGAAGATCCAGAAGGCTGACAACACCAAAGGTCAGCAAGGGGGTGGAGCAACCTCTTACTCATTGCTGGGGGGATGCCAGAGGGGACAGCCACTTTGGGGGACATTCTGGCAGCTTCTTACTAAACATGCTCTGACTGTACAATCCAGCAACTGTGTTCCTTAGGATTTACCCAAAGGAACTGAAAATTTATGTCCACACAAAAACCTACGCATGGAGTTTGGTAGCAGTTTCATGCATAATTTCTGAAATTTGGAAGAAAGCAAAATGTCCTTCAGTAGGTAAATAAACTGTGGCACATCCAGGCAATGGAATATTATTCAACAATTTAAAAAATGGGTTATCAACATGGAGGAGGTTATAGACATGGAGGAACCTTGGATACATCATGTCACTAGGTGAAAGAAACCTGCCTGAAAAGACTGCATGTGTGACTCCAAGCACATGACATTCTGGAAGAGGCGAAACGAGGGTGACAGTAAAAAGATCAGTGGTTGCCAGGAGTTGGGCGGAGGAAGGGATGAATGGGAGCATTTGTAGAGTGGTGTGGTGATTCTATGCGATGTTACAAAGGCAGATGCATTTGTCAAAAGCCGTAGAATGTCCAAAGCCAGGAGTGAACCCCAATGTAAACTCTGGACCTTGGGTGCTATTGGGGTGTCACTGTACGTTCATTGGCTGTTGACTCTGAGGAAGGCTGTGTGTCCAGGGAGCCAGGGGTTCTAGGGGAGCTTTCTGTACTTTCCATTCAATTTTATTATGCATCTAAGTCTGTTCTAAAAAATGAAGTTTATTCAAACATTAGTATTTTAAAATGTAAAAAAAAAATCAACCCAAACCATTGATTCAGTCCAATTATTTCAATTATTAGAAAACAGAGGCTCAAGCGGGTTAAGGACTGGGGCTAGCAGAGGTTGTAGCTGGAGGGATGGTGGGCAGGGCAGCTAGTCTGGCTTTGCCTGAGCTCAGCCAGTCGGTAAATAAGTGGCAGGGCTGGAACTAGAATTCAAAGGTCCCTCCCTTCTGGCCCAGGGCTCAAAGCTACACAAAGAATTTCCTAACTTCAAGGTTTGTGAGAAACTAGGAATGACTGCCAATGGACTGGCCTCCAGAGACATTTAAGAAAACGAATAATTTTCCTGGAATGATTTCGGAGCAACTCCACATCTCAAAACAGGGGGCAGAATGGAGTGGAGACAGGAAGGAGTGGAGGTGAACAGGCATCTATCTTCTAAGAGTCTTCTTAATTAAGGACTTTCACCAAAATGTTAACAGCGAGTACTTCTGTGTGTTAAAAACTATGGTTACTTGAGAGATTATTTTTCTTGGTGGCTTTCCAGAATTTTCCAAGTTCTCTGCCTTGGGTGTGTATGACTTTCATAATTTGGCGGGAGAAAATGGTATTGAAAATGCAAAATCAAAATCCCTTTCATTCCTGTTATTTCATAAGTTTGTCAACATCTGGACTGCTGAGAGGGAAACACAGCTGATGAATGGATTCTCCAAAGAATAAGGAACTCGCTGGAGGGATATCACTCACCACCGTTATCATATTTCTATCATCCTTAAGGCTGTTCACATTTCTGAAGCTCTTCAAGGCTTGTTGTTTTAGCAGGAAATGGAGCTACTACACTTGTTACCAAAGCTTCTGCAAACAAGTTTCTTAGTTGGAAACACCTCTGACATGCCATCGATAACCAGAGCTGCCGATCTAAGTACAAAAGAAGATGGGCTTCATGGACCGACAACACTTTGGTCCTCGCTGGACTTGCACGTAGGGTTGCTGAGAAGACGCAGCACTGAGGTTTTACTGGAACGTGCTGAGTGTCTGCCTTCCACCAAATGTGAAAGTTACGTTAACTAACTCAATAATTGACCTGAACTATTCCAAGGGAAAGGACAGGTGCCTCACCGATCAAGATGAAAATGAATTTTGCATTCTGGCTTTCATTCATCGCTGTTGTTGATCCAATTCTGAAGAATAAATAAACTTCCCCTGCCATCCCCCTCCCGACATTCATGCATAAGTTGTCCTTGGAGCTGACTCCTTGTTCTGACCCCAACCATGAAGCCCAGTGTCTGCTTTCAATGCAGAGAATCTAAAGCATAGTCTGTGTTGATCCTTGGGCCTCCAGGAGATTAGACAGGGCACTGTTTATACCAGAAGCTTCTTGATCAACATAGAAAGGCCTCACTAGAGTGATAGCAGCATATATGCCATGCTGCTTCCTCCAAGTTCATCACCAAGAAAGGGTGTGCCAGTCACACACGGCTTCAGAACGAACCCAGAGCAAACTAAGTGTTTGGAAGAGCCAGGTTGTCCTTAGAAAAATTTTTAAAGAGAGACTCACAGAGATTCAACTTTTATCTTTCTTTACTTTCATCTTTTATTTTTTTATCTACTACTATCGACTACTTTTATCTTTCTTTACTCTCTGAATACCCTGACTATTTAGAATAAGAGCAGTTCATCGGCAAAGTTAGTGTCTGTGTAAATCATGAAACTTACAAAATTAACACATCATTTTATCAAAAGGACATTTGCACTCAAATATTGAGAGCAGCTCCATTCACAATCTCCTAGATGAGGGAACAACCCAAGTGCCCACCAACCCGTGAATGGATTCATAGACTGTGGGGAATGTACACCATCAATACTATTCAGCCATAGAGAAAGGTGGAGATTTTGTTATGTTTTGTATTTAGGTGGATGGAGTTAGAGAACATTTTCCTTAATACAGTATCTAAAGAATGGAAAATGAAGCATCCCATGTACTCAATACTAAATTGAAACTAGTAGATAAACAACCACAGGCCCACAGGAGACAAAAACACAATTAAATTCAAGAAGGTGGAGGGGGAAGGGGATTGGTAATACCACACCTCACTGGTACAATGTAGGGATATACAGCACACCTCTTGGGTGGACTCAATGGACTTGACTTTACAAATATAAACAGTGTAACCTAATCATATGCACCCTCATCTTAAACTGCCTAAAAAGTTAATAAAAGACACTAATTTAATTTAAAAACTTCACATGTCAAACACCTACAAAGATATGAAATAAAACAAAATTCTCTGATAGAGAGTAACTTGCTTCAAAAAGAGATGATTATAAAATAATCTGTGTAGAAATTCCTGACTGTGCTTTTTCAAAGCAGAGGGCAACAGGTGCATAGAAAGAAACCATCTGCTCTCTAGAACTGTCTAGCAGCATGTGCTCACCCCTGTGTTATGGCCCATGATGCACGACACAAATTAAAAATTCTTTTTGAGACAGAGTCTTACTCTGTCACCCTGGAGTTGAGTGCCGTGGCATTGTCATAGCTCACAGCAATCTCAGACTCTTAGGCTCAAGTGATCCTCATGCCTCAGCTTCTGGGACTACAGGTGCCTACTACAATGTCTGGCTAATCTTTTTTTCTATTTTTAGTACAGACAGGGTCTTGCGCTTGCTCAGGCTGGTGTCAAACTCCTGAGCTCAAATGATCCTCCCACCTTGGCCTCCCAGAGTGCTAAGATTACAAATGTGAGCCACTGTGCCAAGCCAAGCTGGGTCGCCTCAGTGGAGGAGCCCCTGCCTTACTGAGCAGTCCACATGCCTCACTTCACATACATCCCGATGTAGGAACTGCCATTTCTCCATTTTGCAGGCGAAACAACTACAGGGCAGCTTCGTATTCTCACCACTTCACCCAATGCCTGGGAAATTGTAAATCCTCAATAAATGTGGTCAAGCTCACAAATAATAGTTCACAAAGCCATAGACATTACTCAGTTCAATGGAATATTGTTGTCTTACATGCCAGAAGAAAAATAACCCCTAAAAAGCAGATATAAAGTAAAAACTCAGAGCAGATGGAGCTGAGCAGCCATAATCAACTTCAATATGCAAAGGTAGCCGTGTGCCCTGTGGGAGAACGTGCTGGATGAGGCCGGAGCTGATGGAGGCGTGCAGAGCCACATGATACCCAGAGTACAGACTTTGCTTTCCCATCTTTCAGCCCAAGTAATGCTACTTGAGGGAATGCCAGAGGGCTGTGAGTGAAAAGGCCAGGCCCAGTCTTTCAACTAAGGGATGTGATGTTTGCTTTCAACTCACAGCTCTACTGAACACTTGGATGCTTCATCTCAGTTTTTCAGGAAAGCATACATAACCTATTATGCATGCTTTGACTCCTCCCTGAGTGAGGAAAAGTATCTTGGGGGAGAAAACCATTAAAACAATACTTTATTTTACTTCCGGGCTCAGGAAATCAATGGGATTTTATTGTTGTTTTCTCATCGTTTTCTTTGGTTCAAGGTTCAAAACCCTCTTAGACAATAGCTCAGTATGCCAGCAAAGGGCAGAGGGAGGGCATCTAAGCCTTTTTTCTTCTTTTAATTTCAAGTTAATATGAGGGTACACACAATTAGGTTACACAGCTTGCTTTTGTAAGGTTAAAGTCCGTGCCTAAGGCCTTTCAAGGCACAGGCCCTGACCATGGGTCTAGTTGTTTGAGTGGTGTAGGGAGGTTTTGATTCCAAAATCTGTGTAGGATAGTAGATTGCTTACCATTTCTCCTTTGAAAAATTAAACTGTAAAAGGAATGGCGATATTAGCTTAGGTTGGCAGACTAGTTGGGTTGACAGTGTGGTCTGAAATTCTTATTTCTATTTAAAAGATGAGGGATACCAATGCACAGAGATCCGGTAACTATGAGACCCTCACTGTTAGTTGGAGCCAGAGCTTTCCCCTTTGCCCTCTGACCCCAGCTGTTCCTACTCATCCTCAACTCTCAGCCGAAGTTACAGGTTCAGTTAAACACTCTATGGTTGAGTGTCTGCAGTCCTGATGCTTACCTTCATCCTAAACTCATGATATTAAAAGCATTAGTTAATTCTCGGTGCCTCCTGCCCACCCCAGGCCGTGAGTAAGGCAGACCTTCCCCACGTTGACGCCTCACGCCAGGCTCAGTCTCAAGCACTCATAGAATGCAGAATGGCTTGTTTTAGAAGGTACTAGAGAACTGTTTTATTCTAGTGGAAATTTTATGATCTACACCAGTAGGTTTCCCATCCTCCTAAAAATTAAAGATAGACTTAAGGTTCTTACACTGCCTTTTAAAATTTTATTATTATGTTTTGTCTTAATGATATTCTAAAAGACATCAAGATGCTAATGTCTCGATGCTCTGTGTCTATTTGATCAATGGTTTTCAGTCCAATAAAGCTGAGTTTGGTGAGGAGTTTTAAACAAAAATTGATATTCAGGTACCACTCTGGACAGTTACCAGTTACACAGGAATCTATGGAGGGTGGGTCCTCACACAAGGATTTTTTCGAAAACCCTCTCCCCTGTGATGAAACATGTGGTCAGCACTGAGACCAATCTAGACAGTCCATGAAATCCTGAACGGTTTCCTAAGTAACACATTATCACCAATGCTTATGGACGTCTTAGAATCTAGCAGTTATATTTTAAGTATCTCAAATAAATACCAGAACAGAAGCAAACAAAATACATGAATGATGTGTTCCTGCCAAGACCAAATGATGTCGCAGCATGGGGCACAAGCAAAGGTTTTACCACAGTTCTGAGCACAGAGAAGTGCTGGGAAAACCCATTCATGGCCTGAGTACTTGGTAGAGTTCCACGTCAGATGCAAAGAGACCAGACAAGCTGTCCCAGGCATGTTGCAAATAGCCATGTAATTTCTGCAAAACATTGTTTGCAGAACATCAGTTTGCCTTTTAGTTTCTATTTTATTTGTGAATTTGTTCTGCTTTTATACTTATATAAGAGCTATAAACATTTGCAGCTTATACTCAGTTGTCCATTTAAGTAAAAAATATGTTCCTTCGTATTTAAGCAACATTGTAATGCTAAGAACATTTTTATTCAGCACTGGGGCAATAAGTGGGCATTTTTTTCCTTTTCAAAAGGGGCCCATACATTATCCAAATGTAATGCCAAGTTACATAATTTCTGAACCCTGAAAAAGGTAGGGAAAAATGGCCATTGAATCAAAGACCTGGGAGATGGCACACACACACCTGCCCCACCCCTTATTGCTTCTCTCAAGAGCACAAAATGATATGCAGCCTCTCCTTCTGAGATTCTTAAAGTGAGTGGGGAACTGCTTCCAATATCCAGAACACTGTAAGGATGTCCAGTCTCCCAACATCTGCTACCTCTGGGCCCTCCATAAATTCACGTTAAAAATCCCCATGTTCCCCCAGTTTCTCCAGTTCTCAGAGGTTCCAAAACATCTCTGTAACAAGATACAGAACCAAACCCATCCTGCCTGGGGCCTGAGACGATTCTATTCATAAGGACATCTTTGTTGTGAGAATGCATTCTATGAGCCCTAGGTGGCAGAGCAGAAATCCTGCCTTAGAATTTCCAGGCAGGAACTGATTATCTACCAAGAGAGAGGAACATAGTGATTCTCTTCAAAGACTCAAAACCCAGGAGTTTGTATTTGGAGAGTGTGAACAAGGTGCACTAACATTTGTGGCATCTACTAAGTGATAGCTGTGGTGCGTCACGCGGTACTGTTTGGTTATCCTTTTAGTAGCCACAAGAGTTCTGTGACTGAGGAATCACGATCACCATGTCACACCTCACGCTCAGGGAAGCTGCTTATCCAAGGGTGTCTACACCAAGGACGCTGCAGAGTTGCTTCTCTCAAATCTCAGTGCTCTCTGATGACACAGTCCATACTATGCCATGTGTTCAGGAAACTGACATTGACCATGAGGCTTGTTTAAAGCAACACCAGAAGCTGGCAGCAAGGAAAGGCTTGGAAAGTTGAGTGGGCTGCCTACAGAACCTGTAAGCCAGGGAGAAGGAGATGGTGACCCACTTAATAATGAGAAACTGCCATTTATTATAAAACAGTGACAATGAGTAGACTCCTTAGAGAAGCATGGCATTACAAAGAGCTCCGTAGATAACAGAACCAACCCCCTTCCAACATGGCCGCATCGGCTACACCTGATGAGATGCCCACTTGCAATGTCCAAGGTCTGTGCCTCACACCCACTGTCAAGAATTAATGATCCTCAGTGTTTACAGTCAAAGTTTTAAAAATGTTCTTTCATCTAAACATAGACATGCTCAATCACTGTGTTATTTCTGAACTCAAAAGTACAAATGCTCTGAGTGATTGTCGACAACATGGAGTGAGTACAAATAATCCAGCTCTAAGAGAAGAAATATTCTTGTGATGAGAATTTATTAATCATAAAATAATTCATGTGTGGCCACTGGATGAACACAGGGTGTCACCAGCATCAGCTCTGTATGTACCAGGATGTCAAGATATGCCACAGTGGAAAAGCAGACCCAGGTGACAGGCAGCAGCTGGCCCCGTGCGATGTTTGTGTTTAATACAGTATAATTCTCCTGTTAAATGTTCCCTATCCCTCTTTTCACCATATGAACACTAGGGTATGTACTTCAGAGATGTTGCCATAATTCTGTCTCGTAGCCCATTTTCCCTTAACTTTCCAGCTCAGGCTTTTAAGTACCTCTGAGTTATTTCTGTCTCTTAGTCCATCAATTCAAAGAGAAATGTCTGAAGATCAGCTGTGAGTGAACACGTAATTAAAGCTACCACATTCCAATAGCATAAGTCATTTCAGAAGTAGCCATGGTCCTGCATGAGACCAGAAGGCCCCCAAAAGACTTCTAGGAAACTAGAACTGACTAGTGGGCCAGGAGAGGGGAGATGACCTACCATTAAAGAGAAGGATAGAAAGCTGGGCGCTGGTTGGACAAAGTCACCAGGAGTTCAGCAAAGGGGAAAAATACACAATTATTAAACTGAGTTTGAAGGCTAAACCATTTATTAGAGATTGCTGATTTAAACATACAAAGCTTTGACACGTGTATTTTTCTGAGCCTTGAAAAACATCTACAGTAGAGACTAAGAAGGAGGGTCAGCTGAGGGGGAATCAATGAACACTCAGCAATCCCACAGAGGTCACCAGAGTTGGCATCAACATCTTTCCACATTAAGGTTCAAATCACAAGCAATTGCTAACCATGAGAGGACTCCCACTTTAACATTTTTCTAGAGATGATTAAGTAGCTCAATTAACAAAGTGTCAGGATAATGGCCTGAGTCTATTCTCTGTTATTATTGAGTACCCACTATTTTTTGGTAAGCCTTGCTGGAGGGTTTTAAACCAAAGCACTTAACGATATTGAAAAAAGACAGGAACCCAGTCGGTGTAAATCAGAGATTCTCATCCGTGATGACCAGGTTGTCATTGACTGAAGGGTCTAACGCATTCTATGAACCGCATTAAACACTTTGTATGAAATTTCCCCCTTACCCACAAGAGCCCAAGGAGGTAGATATTATTTCTTCCACTTAATAATTTGATATTATCTTGATCCTACAGAGCACTGAGATGGATGATATGTTTCAGAATGGTAGGAAGAGCATGGGAAGAAGAAGGCCTGTCCAAGTTCTTCTGGCCATAAGCAGCAAAGAAGCAGCTACCAAATGACTGAAGGGTGTTACGTCTGTTGACAGTCAGCAGGCTAAAGAAATGTGAGGAAGACCAAAAAAAGTATAAACAGTTCATAAGGAAATCAGGAAACACAGGCATAAAGAACCAGCGAACATTCCAAGTCGAAAAAAAAAAACTTAAAGGAAAAATAAAAGCATAAAACTGTGACATTTGTTTTTGTATCTTTGGCACAAAGTTCTTAGTAGGAACTCAGGAAATGTTGAAATATCGAATAAAGAATGAATCAGTCAGCCAATGAACCAAATGTGAGATTGCGTGCTACTGATTTCAAGAATCAAAAAAGTCTGGAGAAAAAAATGAATAATAGATTCGGATGGAAGCAAGACTTCTTGAATAAAGTGAGCCTAGAAGAATTGGAAATATTTGAATTGTCGTGAAGGAAAGCTGAGCAGGAGGGAAGGAGGACACGCAGGCCACAGCCTCTTCCCCGGCCCCCCTCAGCCCAGCCCCGCTCAGCCCAGCCCCCCTCAGCCCAGCCCTTGGCCTTGCCCACGCCTGCTGTTTCCTAGGTTTTTGCTCTTGGCTTATCTGCTCTGCTCTTATTTGCCCTGTGCTTGAGCTCTGTCCAGCTAGTTCTCAGAATGCCTTGAAGTTGGCATCTTTGGATTAGTCGGGAATGCCTCTGTCCTTTGGTGTGGAGTGGAAAAAGAAACAGCATTTGTCCTATGGATGAGTCTAGGCTTTTGCAAGCAAGGCAGTAAATTATTCTAAATGAGGCAGCAATTATGACCAGTATCTCCCACTCCCAAATAGCTGTGAAGAGGGCTTCCCATGGAAATTTTGGCCTTTGGGAGACTCTCTCATGGCTGGCAGAAAGACACGCCTAGCAGGTCCTCACAACAACCTTCCCATTCCTCTCATGCCTCAGCCCCCAGATCGGGGCCAATATAAACCCAGCTTCCTCAGACTCTGGCCTCTGGGGCTCAACACAAAACCTGAAGTTCCTCCAACGCTGAGATTCTGCTCCCAGGCGTCAGAGAGGCATCTTCCAGCTCAGGTTTCCTGCCTTGCGTCCAGTCTGGCTTCTGCCAGAGATTTCTGGAGTCGGAATCATTTTGTCACTCACCTCATGATAGGTAAAGACTTTCCTCAGATTGGAGCCAAGAACTGGTGGAATGTTTAGAAAACTCCCTGTCTCTGGTTGTGGGGGAAATGGTTGAGTGTGACTTCCTTCATAGAGCTGATGCTTTTTTGACTCTGAAAAGGGCTCCTACTACCATATCATTGTGTTCCCGAGGTTTGTCCTTTCTGATTCTGTTTGTCACAAATAATAGGAGACACCAGGAGCTGGGCTCGGTGGCAGGCCTGCACTTCTAACATGAAGCTCAGTTTTGCAGTGAAAAAAGTGGTTTCCCTGTGTGCAGGGCTGGGAGACGGCTTCTGCTGGTGACTGCTCCCCCCCACACCCCACCCCCGCCCAAACCAGCAGCCCTGTCCTTGATGGAAAAGACGAGCTGCTGCTCTGTTATCTCATGAGAGAGACAACCGCAAACCCTATCAGGGTACAGCGGCTCCTATCTTCAAAACAGTACTCCAAGCCTTCCAGAGCGAGGAAGTGCCCAGCGGAGTCTAAGAAAGAAGTGAAGGGGGATGGACGGAGCATGGAAGTTTAACCAGGCTGAGGAGGAGTCTGAGGGAGGGCCAAAGGTCAAGGTTCCATCCCCCACCGATCCAGCCTGGAGTAAGAGACTTTCTTGTGAGGGCTGAACATATTCCCCTCCCCACCCCCAGGAGTTCCAAAAACCTAGGTCTATGGATCCAACGTTTTGATGGCAACCAGTCTTGACTTTTTAACCCCAC
This sequence comes from Otolemur garnettii, assembly GCF_000181295.1. Taxonomy (NCBI): domain Eukaryota; kingdom Metazoa; phylum Chordata; class Mammalia; order Primates; family Galagidae; genus Otolemur; species Otolemur garnettii. The sequence goes on from NW_003852521.1 coordinate 4,292,893, forward strand.
CTAAAACACGAACAGAAACAAAACGACAATGCAAAAAAAGGCCATGTGGGTCAGCAGGAAACATTCTTGATTACCAAGATCACAGCGTAAGATCAGCCACGTGTGCTGATTATACAACTCTGAGTAATTTTACTTCCTGTGGAGGACACTTTCTCCTGGCTAAAGTGAAAAAAAAAACCCAAAGTCCCAGCCCTGGAGAGGCCTGCTCTCCCCTGAAGTTACCAGCGGCCCACGTGAAAGCCTCCAGGATGTGCCAGCCCTTCACCGAAGAAGGAGCAGGTTCGGGACCTGGCACCGTGTAGCCGAGTGGCATTGCTCCCAGAACGCTCGTCCAATAAAGAGACATTGTGGGATCTGGACCCTTCAGTGCACAGGACAAACGACTCAAATGAAAAGCACAATGCGTGTGAGTGGGACCAGAAACTTGAATGGCGTGGTAATCACTTCCTTAGTGTGGATCTCATTATTTCCCACGGAACTTTATTCTGTAATTCAGTCCTTGCCTGTGTAATAGTGCAGATTTCCATTTATCGGTTGATAAGCGAGAATGATTACTGTGATGACCACTAAGCAGCATAGGTTACTGGCATTGGTGGGAAGAGAAGGAGGAAATTGTTAGGGGAGGTGGGAAGGGGGTGGCATGCAGCAGGAAGAGACAAAAACACCTGAAAAGAAGAGGAAGTGATGATTCCCTGTGTGTGATCAGCACAACTACAGCCGGCTACTGGGGAATCTGAGACTGTGGCTAATGTGTGAGAAACTAAATCAGGCCTGGGGCTTCAAAACAGCTACCATTTCTGTGTGGGAATGAGGGACGAGGCACAAAGTAGGTCTGGAGGAGGGGGAAGGTCCAGGCTAAGGGCACCTCCAGGGCGGCTGCCACCCAATTGTGAGCTCCAGGTCCCAGGGGCCATAGAGCTAGTGCTCAGATCCAAACGTGGAGGGCCTGGGAGGAGTCGAGGTGCTAATTCAGGCTGAACCATAGTTTCCATCCCAGTGACCTGGAGTGACTCTTTATACAACGGACAGCAACACTACAAAAATAAAAAATATATATATGCCATTCTTAGCTTTCTCGAAATGAATAAACAGGATGGGACAGTAGAATTAGACTCCGTAGACCAAATGGAAAATATTCTTTCAGCTGGACAAATTTACCGTAGTCCATGTTCCTTCATTTTAGGGCCAGGATTTTCTAACGCTAAGCCAATTATATTTTTAGCTAATCAGTTTTGACCAGAAACATGATCTGTCTCAAATAACTCTCTACATAACTAGCCATGGACATATATCTATATACAGGTACCATTTTAATCAAAACATCCCCGTATCTTAGGAAAAATATAAATATTTAACCAAAAAGGCCATTTGATTTAATGTCCAATTTTCATTTCCACATGCGACTATTTGGCAGACACAGTTCTACCACTCTAAGTAACCTACAATGATGGTAGATTCTTTTAAATACGTGTCAGTGGCTTCTGTCACTGATGACATTATGCCTTTGCAGTGGGTGGATTGTATCTGGTCAAAAATACAAATAAATTATTTCATCCAGCATCAAGTTCTCTCGCGTTATCAACTCACCAGAATTAAGCAAAATGATAGATTTGAGGCACACAAACTCCTCTCCCTGCAGATTCATCATACGGAACCGAGACGATGTGGCCAGCAACATGTCAAAGATCTCCACCATGCCCTCTACACATTTCCCCTGGTTCCTACGAAAACACAGCCCCCAAAAAAAGGTGTTAAAGGACAGAAAGCTTCCACAAGACACCATAAAGTCATAAAAATCTACTGCCTCCAAATTGGTAACGAAACATCAGCCCCTTCTCTTCACGGAGCATGAACATTCATTTGAATTCTAGAAGGCAAGACAAAAAAACTGATTTTCCATCCGTAAAGTATTCTCATTTCAAATTCTCAGGAGAGGTGTCCTGTTCCATCCCCATGTCTGCTGTGTTAAACATACGCAGTTCTTCAACCTATGGTTAATCGAAAATGATTAGGATTTAGGTAAATGGTTTTTCTAATACATGCTTATCAGTCCATCTCTGTATTCTTGACAGTTAATGGAAACAAAAACAGGGCCTCTACTCTCAAGATGCTCATGGCCTTCAACTAACATAACATGTTCTAACAGACAGGCTTCAAGATGATTCTGAAGTACAAGAAAAACTTTGATAACTGCAGAAGTTGGGCTGGGTCCACGGATGTTGTAAGGATATTCCTAAGAGGTGGCATCTGAGTTTACACTTTTAGGGAATGTAGTTTGCATCATGCAGAGGTATTAACACATCCCTGGAAGAGGACCCTACACACGGAGAGAAAGAGCAGCAATAAAGAATGTGGAAGACCGCGTTGCAGGTCAGGAGGCAGGAGATGAATCTGAGAAATCAGGAAAAGCTCTGGGGACGAAGGGCGTCCTACATCATGATAAAAAGTTCACACTTTTTTCCTCGGCATCAAGAGTTTGACGTTAGTAGTTGCAAATATTAAATAAGCAAACCTAAGGTTTATAACATGTAATATTTTATTTTTTATTAGATCATAACTGCGTACATTGTTGCATTTATGGGGTACCATGTGCTGATTTTATATACAATTTGGAATGTTTACATCAAACTGGTTAACATAGCCTTCACCTCACTTATTTACGTGCTGTGTTTAGACATTTATACTCTACTCTTAATGTATTTGTCATGTACCCCTGCAAGTAGAGGCACTACAGAATTTCAATGAGATACTACATTCGAATGGAATTTGATTTTTGCTCACAAGTTAAATGTGAGGAATGATGTGTTTGAGGAGATGGGGGGAGTTAAAATAGCCTATGCCTATGCAAAACACATTTGTGAAATATATAAACATTTAAAACGTGAACGCTAAACCAATTGCTTTGTATCTCGTTTTGTTTTTAATTAATAGATCTTGGAGTACTTCTTCAACTGCTCTGAACAGCTGAAGAAAATGCTGTAACTTCTTTAATCATCTTTATTTAACTTTTATGGGTTGACATTTAGTTTGATTTCAAGTATTTTGCTGGTAGACACATCCCATTCCACAAGTATCCTTATGTTGATGTCTTTGAACACATTTACTGATAGCTATAGAAAAAACTCCTACACTTGGAATTGCTAGATCAAAGAATTTATGGCTTTTAAATTTTGATAAATAGTTCAAACATGACTTTCAAAGAGCTTACACCAACAGACTGTGGGTGGTACATATTGGCCTAAGTTTTCTCTGAGCTATCTGTTCTTTTATTTTGCCCATATTTTTCTGTCGGGCTACTGGTCATTTTCACATTGTGGAAATGAGACAGATAAGAAGAAAATCTGGTGCAACACAGTGGGATACATTCCCCAGAAAAGGTGGGGAACACGAGCCTCCTGCATCTAACGTCCATCTCCCCAGTTCAACCCATGTAAATATTGGAGCAATTATCATCGTATTCGCAGGTAAAATTAATGAGTTTATCTAGTGCTGTGACTGGAGTGTGGCACACAGCAGGGACTATATTGAAGTATTAGCTACCGAAATATTGACAAATAGAAAAGTACATGTCTATCAGGGGAGAAGTTGGCCTTTTAGCCTGAAATATCCAGCAAACAACAGCCGCATGCATTTATACTTTTTGCTTTGACTGTGAAAATATGGATTTGTGGAAGCTCTCAATAAGCAGAGGGGAAACGTCAAAAGCTCTACGGCTCAACAAGAGAACGACAGAGTGGTCACGCCCAAGGGTCAGTTGGCCTTAAGTGGGGAAAACACACTAGAAACGGGTATTTCTTGCCATGTAGTTGGATTTTTTTTGTAAGTAGTCCATCTACTTTCTAGTGAAAAAAAGTAAACAAGGATAGAGGAAAGTGTTTGGAGGATGAAGCTTTAAAAATAACAACTCCTAGCCAAAATAGAGAAATGGTCCTTTCTCAGTATAAAGTCTCTGTTTATTTAACAGCCTGCACACCGGCGGGGGGCTCTGTGTGGGAGGAAGCCTGCCTGCACCTGCTGCGTGCAGAAGTTCAGCTCGGAAACTGAGTCTTCACTATTCTCCCTTCCTCTTGTCCCTTTCCAACACTCTCCCACATTTTCCCAGAAGGAGCTCATGCTTGACTCTTCCAGCAAGAGTGTATTTTTCTCAGCTGCTTCTTGCTGGATTTCCTGTTATTTCTAACCAGCAATTATTACCTGTCGGCAGCACAATGCTTTCTCTGCAGCGCACGTTAGGAGCCACAGGCTGTGCCCGTGGTGGTGGGCACAGCACAGCTTTCAGCTCCATTCTCACTCTGTGTGTGTCTCTGCGGGTTTCCTGTAGGGGCTGACACATACACTGACTCTTCGTCATACGGATATTACGACAGGAGGACCCTCACGCCTGCCTCTCAGGCAAACATACGTGTTGCATGTTTTGGTGGGATGAACCTGAACTCTGAAGCCTTCTGGGGGATACTCATTGCAGCAAAGTGCAAATTTCTAAGCAGTGCTGTGAGAGGCTAGAAGTTGCTTATGCTGATGTCGCCATAAGAATAAAGTCCCTATTTTTTTTCCAGTGGGAACAACTCAGTTGAGCTAAACACTTCAGACAATCCACTATTTGTGTCATACATAAAAATTATTTACTTTGATGACCCCAGTGGTATTTTTACCAATATACAAAGTACTCCAATGTTGCTTAAATCACAGCAACTAGCTAATTATGTGGCCCTGTCCGTCCCTCACTAGCACTATTCCAAGGAGAAAGGTTTGCCATGTGATCTAGTACAAACAGTTTATCCACCTACAATCTGGTACAAACCTATGTGGACTTTGAAAATTAGATAGACACTTGTCTCCCGCCTGGTGCACAGGAACCCTTCATTGTCTACTGGGGTTATTACACATCATGGTCAGGGCTTCATTTCCAAGGCCCATCAACATATTTCATACTAACTTGAAGGAGCAAACCAGCTAAGAGCCTTCAGTGCAACTCCAGGAGGAGATGAATGATGGCATCAGAAATGGGGTGTTTCCTGAGAATCTGGAGGGAACATTATACAGCAAGACAAGATTAGTCTCAATCCACAAGATGCTCCTGAGGCTGAGAGACACGTGGGGGTTGGCCTAACAAGATTTATTTTTAAAAGAAGCCCAGCTTCAGTTATAGCTCAAGAGAAGTAGTTTACCAAGCAGACCAGCCTGAGCCCCCCACGGTGAGACGTGACCGCCTGCAGTGATGTCCTCCTCCGTAGATTGTACCAGTCTGCCTTTCAGAGCACCTCAAAATCCCCTAGTGGAAACTCCGTCCTGCCACTTACCCTCTGATCAAGTTCATTTGCACTTAAGTAATGGGGGAAGAAACAGAACGGGAAATAGCATGTGCTCGTGGCATGTCCTGGAAATTTCTCCAATAAAAGTGAAAGCCTGTTTTTCAGAAGCCCTAAGGCATCTCTTCCTCTACATAGGAAATAAAGAACTCTAATGAAGGTGTGCCGGCCAAACCTATGCTTGTGTCTCTTTAAAAATGTGCCTTACAAATGTGGTTACTCACTAGTGCCCCTTTGTATAAAAGGAAATTGATAAATGCAGAAAATCCATTTCTCATACACTGAGAAAACCCGAGAGATCAACATAAGGCATTTAATTTAGCCATCCTGAAGAAAAGTACAATATGGTCAGAGAAACAGGCTATAAATTAAGGTGCTGTTCAAAATCAATAACGGCAAGAATGGACATAGCTAAAGAGCTTCTGTACCTTTGATGCTACAAAATCTCTCAGAATGTACTCTCAAATGCTAGAGATGCATGAATATTTATATGATCAGGAGGTTTACATATAGAAGTCTTTGAAGTATGGAAGAAAGTCCTGAAGATGAGAAATTGTAAGGGATAATATCTTGAAAGATGCAAAATTTGAACCAAAAGTTGGACTCGGGTCTGGCTGCTAGGGTTCAAATCTGATGCCACTACTTACAAACTATGTGACCTTAAACCAATTCCTTAAACTCTGAGTGTCTGAAGGGGTGTATAGACAGAACCAGTCGCATTGGGCTGCAGGTTGAGTAGGTACAATTAAGCCATTGACATATAGTGGCTGTTTGATATAGCAGTCGGCCCATGTAGATTAATAAACTGGTAACTGGGAGTGGAGCATTCCCATACAATCCTTAATGCCAGACAGTACGGACACAGAGAGAGCAAGCGAGGGAGTCCTATTACAACCCTGCAAAGTATCAGGTCTGAAATAACTGGGAAGGTAGACCATGTGCCTGGGGCTGTGGTCGGAAAGAGTCACAGTGACGGTGTGCAGTGGACACTAAAGCCACCGTCACTATAGTATTACAGGAAGGAGGACAGCTCAGAGGAGGATTACATAGTTCTCAAGCAGAAATTAAAGGGAACAAAGAAAGACCAAAGATAAATGGTCTTATAAGTTTGAGAAAAAAAAAAAAAGTTTCTGGCTATGAAATGCAACTGAAAAAGGTTTTGAGTGTGAAAGGCCCAGTAAAACTTCTCAGGTTACAAAGCAACTCAGTCTTGTGCCAAATGGCTACACCAAGAGGGTGTTCTTCTTTCAAAGTTCCTTGTGTCAAACAGCCTGGAGGAAGTCACAGATAAATCGTGAGGCAGAGGCCACGGAACTAAGCTGCAGGGTCGGGCGTGGAGGGGAGGATGTGGAGAAAAGCGAACCCTTGCTCACTGTTGGTGGGAGTGTAAATTGGTAGAGCCATGATGAAAAACAGTATGGAAATTCCTCAGAAAATTAAAAATGAAATTACCGTATGATCCAGCAATCCCAATACTGGCTCTATATCCAAAGGAGATGAAATCAGTATGTCAAAGAGATTCCTGCACGCCTCGTTCATTCACTGCAGCGCTAGTCACAAGAGGGAAGGTGCGGAATTGTCCTGAGTGTCTATCAAACGGATAAATGGAGAAAGAAAACGTGGCATATATGTACAATGGAATACTATTCAGCCTTTAAAAAGAAAGAAATCCTGTCCTTTGCAGCAATGTGGATGACCCTGCAGGACATCAGCGTAAGTGCAATAAGCCAGGCAAAGAAGGACACAAGCCATGTGATCTCACTCACACACGGAATGCAAAACAGTCTACCTCAAAGAAGCCAAGGGCACAGTGGTGGTTATCAACAGGGCCTGCAGGGGGCCAGAATACAGGTTGGGGTATGTTGATCACATACTCTTAGGATATATGTTGATCACTATATGCTGAATCAGTGTATAGACAGAATGACTTACACTGGGCTGCAGGTCGAGTAGATGTAATTAAGCCATGGATATATGGTGGCTGTTTGATATAGCAGCTGTCCCATATAGATTAATAAACCATATGTCGATCACCCCTTAGGATACTACTAAGGTTTGAGTCTGTCCCCACCAAAACCCATGTTGAAATTGGACCCCCAGACTGGATTAGCTCTCGCACAAGAGTGTGGGTTGTTATAAAGCCAGGACGCCCTGGGAGTGGCCTCTGTGCCCCCTGCACACTTCCCCTTTGACCTTCTCTGCCATGTGATGATGGGGAAAAGCTCTCACCTGGACCAGGCAAATGTCAGATGCTTGCCTCAAGTTTCTGGGGCTTCTCAGCCTATAGAACCAGGAGCTAAACAAATCTCTCTCATTTATAAGTTACCAAGCATCAGAATTGCTGTTATAGCAACGCTAAATTAACTAAGATAGGTACGAGGTTTCAGTTAGAAGTACAAGGTTAAGTTCAAGAGCTCTACTGTACATCATGGTGACTACAGTTAATATGCGTATTCTAGCAAAGTGTCACACACATAAAAACTGCCAAGAGAGTAGATTTTAAGCATTCTTGTCACAAATAAATGAAAATGATGTGAGCTAATGCATAAGTTAATCAGTTCAACTTTGCTATTTCACCACGTCTACATATTTTAAAACATCATGCTGCATGCCATAGACATATACAACTTTTGTCTGTCAATTAAAAAATAAATAACAATAATAAAAGAAAGAATATCAGTCTGGAGAACTGTGTCTAGGAAAGGACTCTGGGGGTGGTTAGAAACAGATGGAATTGACTAGAAGCAAACAGGACAGAAGCCACTAGGTTTCTGAGACAGCGACTGCTACAGAACTAAATCGCAAAGCTGTGACTGAGTCTCCAACCCACCATAGCCCGCATGTCTACCAGCAAACAAGTGCTGTGAACACAGTATAGCCCATCAAAAGGACAAGCTTCTCAACACCCAGTTTTGATCTGGCCAAGGAGAAAAAAACTAAAAGAAAGAACCTCCCAACAGGTACATCCAAAAACAGAAAGTTAGTTCTTCCCAGACAGAATTAAGGATGGATCAAAGAACGTTCCAGCCCCACCTCCAGTCTGCCCACGGCTTCATGACTGCCAGGGAAGAGGATCCTGAGTCTTCCCTTCTTCCCTTTTTCTGAATGCAAGTTTTTATTACAGATATTTCACCTTTGTGCAACCCTGGATATTGGGTGTATATGTAGGGGGAGGTTGCCATGCCAGGGAGGGCTATGTCTGGACTTGACAGGGTGGACGGTACCCCACTGAGACTCTCTGAGCTGTGTGCCGCAGCTGGATGTGACTGTCCCCCCTGGGAAAGCACAGAGCATGTTCTGGGTATGATGTGCATGGATATTTGGTAACGAAGACTTCTGTGCTCCCCCAAACACCTTTCCTTGTCCTCCTGGGCTTCCTCCTCCACAACATTCCCTGCCTCTCTTGCAGGTGAGAGTGGACACGCCTGACCGGGTTCTGGCTAACGGAAAGTGAAGGGGAGCCGTTAAGCCACCTCTGAGACGAAGTAGCTGAGAAACAAATGCGCCTTCCCCCGTCCTTTTTCCCACTGACTACCTGAATCCAGGCACTTCAAAAACTTTGTAGTGGGCAGAACTAGAAGTTAGAAGGATTCTGGGTTCCTGGATGGGAAGGTCACCTACAGGTCTGACACCTATATCAGACAGTGACCTGGATAAGAAATAAACTGTTACTGTGTTAAGCAGCTGAAATTGTCTGATTTCTTCTGATCATAACTTACTCCCATCACACGGAAACACAAAAACACTTTGGGATGCAAGGATATACTCATCTTTTTAGCCATGGCTACTGAACAACCAAAGGAGTATAAAAATTGTATTTCCATAGCACTACACTTTATAGATTTGAATCACTTCCCACTGGCTTGACTAATATAGGTGTAAATGAGTATAATGCACTGATGTGGGTCTCAAAGGGTCAGCCAAGTTTGGAGGAAGGAAACCCCAGAAAAATAAATTGTATCATGAAAGGCCAAGAGATGGGAGAAGAGAAGGCACATGCCCGGAGTGCTGAGTACTCCAGCTGGTAGAATTCTGCATTTCTAAGAAGAATAACTAGGAAAGAGGGCTTCCTGTGAGTGTGAGGATTGGTTGATAAATGGCATATGAGCTAATACAGGAAATAATAAGGGGAAATCACCAAAAGCTTATCAGTGGGTGACATGATCAAACAAATGCTTTGGTATGATTAACTTAGCATCAATATGTAAAGGAGATTGAGGGAGAGAGAAGATGAGGCGGCAGGTATGAGAAATAGATTAGAAGACATGGGACAGCAACCGTAGTTATAAAGAGAAGTATGTTTTGGGTGGCGCCTGTGACTCAAAGGAGCAGGGCACCAGCCCCATATGCCGGAGGTGGTGGGTTCAAACCCAGCCACGGCCAAAAACTGAAAGAAAAAAAAAGAGAGAGAGAGAGAGAGAGAAGTATGTTTTGAAATCCTTTGCGAAGGAAGAATCAACACATTTAGGTGAATGATCCAGAGTGCTGGGAAAATAAAAAAGGATTTAAGGACCCCTCTGAAGTTGGATGCCACAATGACCGGAAAGATGATAGAAGAAATCATCAGAAAGAGGGAATTTTGGAGGATTTGTTTCCTAGTATAAGAAAACAACTTCCTTTAAAAATTGAGTTTAAAATTTCAGAGGACTACGTAAGCAGAGATGACAGGCAGCAAACTGAAAATGCGGGTCTGGAATTTAGGAGAGGACAGGGTTAAATATGTCAATTCAGATGAGTTTTTTTCCACTTACGAGGGTGGGTAGCCTTCAAATCAGTTCCCCACCTCAGGCCCTGCACAGTGGCCCATGCTAGTAATCGGAGCACTTCCTAGGCAGAGATGGGAAGTTGACTTGAACCCAGGAGTTCAAGACTAGCCTGGAAGAAATAGTGAAAACCCATCTCTACAAAAATTGGGAAAATTATAAAAATGTGGTGGCCTGTGTCCATAGTCCTAGCTACTTGGGAGGCTGAGGCAGGAGAATTACTTGAGCCCAAGAGTATTGAGCTAAGATCCCATCCCTACAGCTTAGTTCAGAGCAAGACTCTCTAGATATAGATATAGAAATAACAATAAATATAGATATAAATGATATATATATCTATATCATATACCATATATATACATTTATATATCATTTATGTATACACTATATATATAATTTGTATATCATTTATATATATAGACATATGTATATACGATGTGTAAAATATACATGATATGTATAATATATATATGATATATATAAATCTTTTAAATCAGTGCCCAGCATTTTACTGTGCTCTTATTTAAGTTCTCTCTTATTTATAGGCATTTATATAGTTCCAATTTTCAACTACCACAAACAATGTGCAATTATTTTTACAAATATATTTTCTACACCTGTAAATGTCTTAAGAAAAAAATCCTTACAAATATAATAGCAGAGTCAAGGAGTATTCCGAAAAGGTGATAGCAATTTACACTGCCCCCCAAAGAGCCAAGAATATTTGAGAAGATGGATTTCTGGAAATACCTGAGGAGAACTAGTTGAAACTGAGAGTGAGCTCACTGAGGGAGAGAGAGAAAGGGAGAGACAGAGAGAGCAGTTGGGGAAAGAGGTGAGAGGGAGAGAGAGAGAGATTAGAAAAAGAAGAAAGGGGAAGGAGGGAGAGAGGCTGAGACAGAAAAGGAGAAAGAGATTCAGAGAGAGAAGGAGAGCATTTGAGAAAGAGAGATTAAGAGAAAGAGAGGGAGACTGAGATGGGGAGAGAGAGAAATCGAGGGAGAGAGACTGACAGAGATAGATCGATTGAGAGGAAGGGAAACATTAGAAAAGAGAAAGAGATTGGAGGAGAGAGAGAGCAACAGAGAGAGGGAGACAGATAACAGAGAGAGAGGAAAAAAGAAGAGAGAGATTAGAAAAGATAAAAATACAGATAGAGAGAGGAAAAGAGAGTGACAGAGACAGAGAGAGAGACACTGGAGGGGGGATTGAAAGAAGGGGGCGGGAAACAGGCGGAGGGAAGAAACTGGGGAGCTGCAACGTCTCTGGGCAGAGAGGGAGAAGCTGAGCGGTCAGGAGGAGGACGGGGAAGGGAAGGCTGGCAGACCAGGAGAGACGACAGCAATGGTGCTCAACCTTCCTGATGCCGCCACCCTTTAATACAGTTCCTCATGTTGTGGTGACCCCCAACCATAAAATTATTTTCATTGTTATTTCATAACTGTAATTGTGCTACTGTTATAAATCATAATGTAAATATCTGATATCAGGCAACCTCTGTGAAAGGATCGTTTGACCCCCCAAGGGGTTGTGACCCGCAGGTTGAGAACCACTGGCCTAAAAGGAGGGACTGACTGGGGGGAGGGGAGTAAAGCAGAAAGCTGGGGAAACAGACGAGCGCTGAGGCACCCTCATCACAAGAGAAGGCCTGAGAGACGAAATAAGGTCGACACAGAAACTCTGAGATGTTAACACTAGAAACACTTTCACCTCAAATATTTTAGTAAATAGGATGAAGTGATACTATTTGCACAGAATATGGGAATGTAGCCTGAGGCTAGAGCCAGCAGGACCTGGGAAGCTCCCTGAAGAAGTTCTAGGGGCCATGGACCAGCCAAGGTGGAAGCTCCCTAATGAGCCCTCTGGTTTCTGGCCCTCATCCAGTCTCTTCCAGTCCGTTTCTTAGAACTCAGCTTGCAACTGATGCTGCACAAAACTCTGAACAAACGCAGACTTTCCAGAGCACCTGCTTGTGTTGTCTGCTTGGATGACCACACTTCCCCTCCTCTCCCACCTGCCCTTGGACAGCCCCACCTCTCCCACCTGCCCTAAGATAGCCCCACCTCTCCCACCTGCCCTGAGATAGCCCCACCTCTCCCACCTGCCCTGAGATAGCCCC
>NW_003852521.1:4307303-4340829 GCF_000181295.1 Otolemur garnettii
ACAGCCCCTCCTCTCCCACCTGCCCTGAGATAGTCCCACCTCTCCCACCTGCCCTCATATAGCCTCATCTTTCCAGGCTCATTCTGCCATTCCCTATTCTTGTCTCCCTCGGTTATGTGCTTTCCCCCTGTGCTGTGATATGCGCTTTCTGTCAGTGGCAGCAGACGTTTTCTGTAAAAGACTAGAGAGTAACTGTTTTGGGCTTCATGGGCCATATGGTCTCCACAGCACCTGCTCTACTCTGACATTACACAAAACCAGACATAAGCAATATCTACCCAACTAGCATGGCTGTGTTCCAATAAAACTTTATTTACAAAGGCAGTAGCAGACTGAATTTGTCCTGCTGACCATACTTTGCCCACTCCTGCTGTATCACCATTGTCCTATATCCAGCAAAGCTCTTGAGCACCAACTATGTACCCACATGGGTTGCAGGACAGGACTGGCCCTTTCTCAAAAGAAGGTTACAATACACGTGGGTGGTAGATAGTTTTTTAAGAATATTTTTAAAATAAGGAATAAAGTTGTAATTAGTAGTAGGAATAAAATATGGCCTTTCACCACATTATGGTGGTGAAACAGGGATCCTCTTGAGAGAGAAGTTTGCTGTCACAGGGTGACATTCAAAGAGACCTGAGAGAGTTTGGGTTTGGAGGAACAGATTTGAGGGTTGCTAAGGAAAAGTGCACAGAGGGAGCAGAAAGACGGCACTTCGGGGGAATCGGGCCTCAGAGAAAGATGGGCCTATGGGAGACTCAGCAGGAGCAGTGGGGAGGGAGGGTAGCGAGAAGTACGGGGCACAGCAGTGGGGTCGGTGTTAGAGAAGCTGAGGAAAACGAGCACAGGTTTAGGGGCGGATCCCCTTGCTAGCCTGGCTTTTCCCAGCAGCGCAGGGTAGCAGGGGATGAAGGGAAGAAGTAGACGGGGAATGTGGCCCAAGGCGGAAGAGTGAGTCTCTAGGCCTGGAGAACAGCTGAGGGCAGAGGAATTCTAGAAGGTAATTTTGCCGTGACTACTTATGAGGCTTAGGATAGACCAGGAGGAAAATGAAATCAGAAAACTGTTACACTGATAGAATAGAAGGTAGTCGGTACCACAGACCAAACAGGTGTGGTAGGATGGAGGGGTGGAAGAAGCGGAGGCAGTGGGGATTACGGCCCAGGAGGGGAAGCCGTGGTTTAAGATGCTGCTGGTGGTGGAGGTTTGGGGGTGAGGGGACATCTATACCACTAAAGGAGAGAAGAGACCAATAAGCTGAAAGGTAAAAGCTTAGGAACACCGAGACGAAGGCCCCTATCATCATAACAGAGGACAATATTAAATGACTGATTACCAATTGACAAAAAGCCTAACTGTTTTGAAAAATGACACAGGGCTTATTTATTTCTGATTCCTCAAAGACCTTCCAAGGTTGAGGTCTTTCCCTCCCAAGGCTGTTCTGAACAAATACATTGGTCTGAAGGTTACAAGCAGGGGCTCAATGATCTCACCAGAAGAGGTGCATGTTTCTCTCCTGCCCAGCCTTCCTCTGCCCACCTGTCAAGATGTAAGCCCCACAGCCTCGGGCCTATTCTATGCTTACATGTTAGTGTCCTTTAGCTAGTGACTTGTCAGGGAAAATGAACTAAAAATATAACTAGCCAAAAACGTCATTCCTCTTAGGGAGGGTGGTGTTTAGCTAAAGAATTCAATGACAAATGGAATAAAATAGAAAAAAATGGAAGAGATTTTAAGAATGTGGCCAGACAATCATCTTCTTAGAGTTATTCTAAGAAAACTGAAGTAAAAGCTATGTTGTAGGATTCATCTAGGAGTGGATTTCCAATGGAGGTGACTTCTGGTCCATTACCTTGAAAACAACTGCTATGAGACTGAAATCCAGGACTATTTGCACAGAGAGTTTGGGAAACAAATACCTGGAGAAATGAAGCCGCATTTTAGGAATACAACCGTCCCAGAGGGGATATTCCAAGTCAAGCAGGCCCTGCTGAAGACACTGGGAGACATGAGCACGGAAGGAAGGTTCCGTCTCTGCTTTTCTTACCTTAAAGCCCTAGTTAGCTTGGCGGCTAGCTATTATTACCTTCTTTTCAAAAAAAAATTGAAACATCAGGAAATGTACTAAAAGAACCCAAACAACATAGGTGCCCAGTGAATAGATTTCCAGTTAAATGGGAAGAAAAGCCCCAAAGATGCTTTCAATACCACGAAGTCGCTGCTCATTGAAAACAGAGAAAGGAGTGTGTATTTCTCTTGGGCAGTGTCATCAGGTATTTTGTGATTGAGAGAGGACAATCCTTCTCCATTAGAGACCTGCCTTTTTTTTTTAAGACAAAGTGTCACTCTGCCACCCTGGGCAGAGTGCTGCGGCATCATCTTATCTCATAGCAACCTCAAACTCTTGGGTTCAGATGATCTTTTTGTCTCAGTCTCTTGAGTAGCAGAGACTGCAGGTGCCCACCATAATGCCTGGATAGTTTTTCTATTTTTAGTAGAAACAAGGTCTCACTTTTGCTCAGGCTGGTCTTGAACTCCCAAGCTAAAGCAATGCACCACCTCGGCCGCCCACGGTGCTAGGATTACAGGAGCGAGCCACCTTGCCCAGCAGAGACCTGCCTTTCTGAACCACTAACTCCTAATGACTACAGGGTGGAGGTGGCTGCCAGTGTTACTAGGCCATCCACACATATCTAAACCCACATCCAAACCCCTTGCAGAATGAAGACCCTACCTAGGCACAAGGCCAAAAGGACATTTCTCTCTCCTGCCTAGTTACTGCAGTCTTCAAAGGAGGTGGACCTCAGCTTTGCAGGAGCTTTTGTGAGCCTGCCTCCAAGCCCTGGCCCCAGATAATTGATACATCTATTACTCACCCAGATGGATTCAGACGCTCTGTGCTCATGCTGGCAGAAATGGTTATCACGGAAATTACACAGGAAATGTTAGATTGACCTATCTGATGTGACTAGATTTTAGCTTCAAACACTTAGTCATATAATGTCCAATTATCTTTATTTAGCTACCTGTCACACAGGAGTTAGATTCTCCGGAACTCTTTGCTATTTACTTTTCTCACATCAGGGGACTGGTACTCAAAGGGTTCTTAAGCCATGAGATCCTATCTAATAAACAGAACAAGCCTTATACTTTCGGGTGCCAAAGTGGCAAGAAAGGAGGTTAAAGTTGGTTATTACAGATGCTTCTGTCAGAATGTGTAAAACACACTTCTGGGTTTGAATGGTTTGCCAAAGGGAGATAGAATTCTGCACTTCTATAGATAATGACCCACTTGAGTTTGCTTTTTCAGTTTATATAGTTTAAGAGCTAAAGTAAATCCCCAGGAGAAAAGTCTTTAATGTTCACATCTACTCAAATATCCAGCTAAAAAGAGACTCGCTCAGTCTTTTAAGATACCCACATCAGGTATATAAGGTAAGGAGAATGCCTCAGTCACTTTTCATGTGGGTGTTTTGGAATTATACAAAGCAAACAGGTGGCTTTTCTCCGATGTACATTAATGAACAGACCCTGTTAACTAGCATGAAGGTAAATGAATGAACAGAGAGAGTTCTATTTTACATAGGTGAGAGCAGGTTTCTATGTTTTGATACACCAGCCATTGTTTCCCTGTAAAGAAAACATAATACTTCATTTGCACATTAACCCAATTTTAGCAGAGCACTATTTTTTGAGCCCATGATATATGCCAGACTCTATGCCAGGCACCAGGACGTAAAGAACAATTTATTCGTTCGTTCCTTCATCCAGTAAATATTTATTGAGTCAGAATCCAGAATGTTCCAGGCACTGGCCTCAGTGCTGAGGGTTTAACGTGAGCAACACAGACCGTCTCGCCCTCCTGCAGTGTACAATTTGGTGAGGAAGCAGATTAAATACACGTTACATGCAATGATAAAACTATTGATTGTGATAAATGTCAAGAAGAAAAAGCACAGACATTTATGATAAAGTATAGCAAGGGGACTACCTTAAACAAGCGCCCTCTGTCAGGGGTGACATTTTATCTTAAGCTAACGAAGGAAAAATTAGGTAGGAAAAAAATTGGGAAGAGTGTGACAAGGAGGGAGACACGTGGATCTTGGAAACCAAAAAATGCTTGAAAAGTTTCAGAAACTGAAAGGTCAACATCTTGGACCCCAGGCAACATCCTGGACCCCAGGCCCAGGTGGCACTGGACAAAGCTGGTGCAACAGCAGCACGTGCAGGGGACAAAGGCTGCAGAAAGGTCTTAATTCCCGCAGCAGAGAGGTCAGAGCAGTTCTAAGAGAAGAGCGACCAAGATTCATGTTTTTCGAAGATCAGATTCTGCCTTCACCAGACTTACAAGGGAAATATTTCCTCAAGTCACAATAGCAAAAGGAAAATAAAATTCACAGTTTTTAACTAAGCCATTTCATCGGTAAAAGTTCTTGTACACACGAAAACTCAAACAACACATCTGTGCAGGGTGGATCCCTTGTGTCCACCGAAACTCTTGGGGACAAAACAATGCCTTCTTGTCCTGCTTTCTTTTATATAAAACCGTAATCTACTCACTGTTCTTTAAGGTAAGTGACACTTTCCCAGTATAGAGAGGTAGACTTCCAGTAACTAAACAAATGATCTAGAAATGCTCATGTCGACTTTTCACGGGGATTCTGGAGTCACTTTGCTAGTTAGTCGGGGTCCTCACTCCTCACAACTCACAGCCAAGTGGTAGAGACAGGTAAGAAACAGACAAATACAAGGACAGGGAACTCTCCACTTGTGCCGTGTGCATCGGACAAGTGTGGGGGCAATTTTAGCTAGGTTATCCTTGAGGAGGTGACATTTTAACTCAGGTCTGAATGGCAAGGTGTTTGGTACTCCAGGTATTCCAGACTCCATTTTTGGAAGAGAAATTGTAAAAGTGTTTTTCATTAGAGGAAGAGGTAATTATTTTCTTTATTGGTTTTAAGGCTAGGATAAAGTGTTCCGGCTTTGAAATTCAATAAGGAAGAGGGACAAATGCAAAGCATTATCCAAACAACGTAAGAGCCTTGAATGAGCAGTGACCTAAATGCTGCCTGTCTTCTAGAATCTTCAGTCTGTTCATACCAAAGTTGGAGCTGCAACCATCAGTAGAATAACGGTTTTCCCAGGAAGCCAGCTCACACGGGAATTAGGCCTGGGAGCAACAGAAGGTGGCAGGAATTCTTAAGTCACATTCACTATACTCTTGTTTCATGGAACACAGCTTTCTTCAAAGTTACAATTCCTTCATAGTTCTTTTGTTTCCTTCATTCTTTTATTTTCTCTTCCTTTCTTCTATTATGGACAGTCTTTGCCTTGAGTTTACCACATAATTTCGACTTCTAACTTCATTTCATGCTTGTGCTCAGTCTAACTTTCAACTCAATGAAAATACATACATAAACAAACACAGTATTTATTGGAAGAATGGCAAGGGACCCTAAGCTATTTCCCAATGGGGAGAGGGAAGGGAACATAGGTCCACCAAGTTAAATATGAATTTCCTTTTTGAAGATCTTGCTTGCAGATGCCGACTTCGAAGCCTCTTTTTAAAAATTTCTCTTTTGATAATACTAATATCTGAAAAGCACAGGAATCTTGCTGGGTGCACTAGGTGACTAGTAAAGGACATTGGACCGGGATGAAGTAGACCCATGTCTTGGCCACACTCCGCCAGTGAACAGTGAGCAACCTTGGAAAACCACTTACTCTTTCTAGAATTCCATTTCCTCATATGCAAAAAGGAGCTTGGATGGAATCAGTAGTTTTCAATCCATTTTCAGAAGTGAGATCTTTTTAATAAATAAAATGATATGTGACACTCTAGTTATAAAAACAAAACAAACATGTCTCTGCTCTGGAAGAACTGGAAGGGTATCCCAGAGACCACTGTCCCCTCCCTCCTTCCAGGCAATCCCTCCGACACCTCCATTAGAAAGGCCCACACTCCACCATTTGAAAAAAGCTAGTCTGGGACTCAGATGTTAGCTCCATTTTAAAAGAACAATTCAGTAACTTCATAAGTACAAATAGGACAAGAGTCTCCCAAGTGGTAAACCAAATACAGAATCAACATTAACCTCCACAAGAAGGTGAAAATGTTCACTCTTTCTCTTTAATTGCTAAGCTCCATTTTTGGTAACCAAACCTCTTAAAGTACTGATACTCTTTTCTTCAACTTAACACCCAACACACCTTGTAGGTTAGGGCATCATGAAATCTAGCTTTACTACCAACTCCAACAGTAGGGATATAATAACAAAAGCTAACCTTTACTGCGTTCTTACTCTGTGCTAAAAGCTAGACATACAATCATTGAATTTTCATAAAATGCCATGATAGAGGAAAATTGAGACACAGGGAGATGATGTGACTACAAAAAGTCACACCGTAGCTGGCGGCAGCCTGCAGTCCATCTGTTAAACCTGGGCTTAAACATCACACCCACCAGGCAGCCCTAGCCAGCCCCCTTCTCCAGTCAGCTTCGTTTGCACACACCTCGATCTGTGCTGCACCTGATCCCACACTTCACCCTCCCAAGAGGCCTCTCTAGAGTCCCCCAACACCAGTGCATCTGAACACCAATGTGCAGTGTTGGTACACCAGTGTGCCGCGCCCTGCTTGGTTCCTAAGCTGTTACTGCCCTGAGACTTTGAAAATTCCTATAACTCTCTTTCTCCAAACTCTATTTAATAGTCCCATGCTTGGTGCTAGTCCTGAGAATAAGACTTGGGAGTGTGGTACCGGGTTCACAGATTATAGATTCCACGGCTCTTGTGTCTTCCTCTCCTGCCCTTGCAGTGAACCATTCATGTGCTCACAGCCGATGTAATTATTCCTCTGTTTCCCTGTCTATCACTCCCACTAATGCTTCCCCCAAGATTACGACTGAGTTAACCACGTAGCCACAGACAGCAGTTGCCGCCTCTACCCTTCACCTGGCAGTTATCTAATTTTTAATAATATAAACCTGTATGTATACCTGGTTCCCCTGCCCCCAATAAATTATATACTCTCAGAAGACAGCACTGGGTCTTATTTTTCTCTATATCCACGTGCCTAGGAAAATGTGGAGGTTATTAATCAACATCAATTATTAATGGTGGCGTGAAAAAGCACTGAAATTAGGGTGAAAATCTTGACTTCGGCCACTGTCTCCCCTTGCAGTCATACGCAGCTAACTTAACCATCATTAACCTCATTTTTCCACCAGAAAAATATGCTTTGTAATGTCTATCTTCATATCCTCAGAGGGCTGTTCCAGGGATAACTGGGAGACTGCAGAGGAGGTACACTCTGTACCCCAGGGAGACACAAGTTATCACCCTGAAAAGTTATTATATTATAGAAGGACTGACTGTAAGGATTTTTTTTTTTAGGCAACGCAGTATAGAAAAGGGCAGGGGAATAGCTCACAAATGCTTAGGAGAAACTGAAATAGCAATGAAGACCAACTTACTAAGCTTCATTAATGGGAAGGCTCAGTATCATCCCTGTGACTTCAAAGGCCAGCTGACTCCTATCTCCTCCAACCAGAGGGTATTTATCTTCACAGTCATTTATTCTGGCATTTTTAGGAAAGAAATAAGAGATTATCGGGATGTCTTTTGTGAATAATACGTCTTTCTCATCATCCCTGTCATGAGAGCAGTGTTCTGGGTTTTGTTTTGTTGTTTGTTTTTAATCACTCTCTCTCTCTCTGCTTCTCAAACATTTCCAAGGCCCAGGCTCCAGTATATGTAGAAATTACATCCTTCATCTAACAGAACAACATGAAGCTGAGCTGATGCCATCGCTCTAATTTACCAGAAGCTCCTTTAAGAAACAGAAGTAGGGACCGAAGGATAATCCTACCATTTCATTAGTGATTGGCACTACAATATATTATCCTGGAAATGACTGGTAAACAAAACTAGCCCATTTCTGGGCTTTTAGAAAAATATTGTTATCTTTTCTCTCCCCACTCAGCATATTCCCAAGGACTTCAAGCTGCATTCTGACCCCCCCCCCCAACCAGGCCTCAATGATGGTTAAAATTGCTTCTGAACCAAGGTAAACAAGGTTCCTTCCCACAACCTGGAGAGCTCCGGCCTGCAGAAATCTAATGAAGCCCTTGAGGCAGGATGCTTCCTTCCCACCCACACTTTATTGAAATGCTTTTGAGTCTCATTGTGTTGTAATTACATGCTATAGAAAACTCGACAACCATCTATTTCAAGGATTGGGCCCATGACTCTTACTAAAACATTTCAATTCCATTTTCTAGAACATACTATTTCTAAATGCATCTGTGAGGGCCCTCCACAAGTATTTTCAATTCACATTTCAGAAAACTTGAAAGTGATGCAGGTTCCTGACTTAGTTGGTGATGGATGTAAAGGGAAGGCCATGGTGAGCTGTGTATGTGTTTTCTCTTTCTTTTCTATATTTTTAGCCTACTATTTAATTTCTACAGAAGAATTTTAGTAACATATACTATATATTTTAGAAAACATAATAACAATGAATACCAACCTTTCCATTCATCTATTATCTTGTGAAAGTTGTTAATTTTAAGAAGATCGACTTTATCAGTTTTTCTTTTGTGGCTATTATAATACGTTTTTGTGCCTTAAGACATAACTCTTGACTGTGAAGTAGCTATTTTCCTCTAAAAGATTTGGTGAGACCTCTCAATGAAGTCCTTTATTCTTATGAAATTAATTTTCATATTAATTTAGCAATTAGTAACGTATTAATCCTAATAAAGTAAGATCAGATTTTTCTCTTTTTTGTACAGACAATCAGTTGTCTCCGCATCAGTAACTTCCTAGCGTCTTCCTCACCTCGCAACCTCAAGGCTTACTCTGACAAAGGTCAGTTTTTCAGAAACGTAGGGGTTGGTTTCAAAACTCTCTTTCCCTTGTATTTAATTAATGTGTTTATTTCTATACCAATATCACATTGTATTAATTATCATAGCTTTTTGATTTTATTATCATAGCTTTATGATTTTAATTATAATTTTTTGCTGATTATCAAACCTTAATTTTGATCTTCTAGGACTGTGCTACCTGACCCCGGGGCTATGAATCAGTGCTGGGCGCTGGCCAGTGAGGAACCAAACTGCATGGCAGGAGGTGAGTGGGCTGATGAGCCCAGGAAACACTTCACCTGCATTTACAGCCGCTCCCTTCACACACATGGCCACTTGAGCTCCACCTCCTAGCTGATCCCTGCCACCCTGCCCAAGCCCTTGTCCATGGAAAAGCTGTCTTTCATGAAACCAGTCCCTGATACCAAAGGGTTGAGGACTGCTGTTCAAGAGCATCTGGCTATACTTGGTACTTTCCTTTTTCTATATGCATTTTAGATAAGCTAAATATTTTGATTAGAAATGCCGTGAATTTATAGACCAATTTGTAGAGAACTGATCTCCCTCTCTCTCTCTCTCTTTTTTTTTTTTTTTTTTTTGTAAAAAACAGAGTTTCACTTTATTGCCCTCAGTAGAGTACCGTGGCATCACACTGCTCATAGCAACCTCCAATTCCTGGGCTTAGGCGATTCTCTTGCTTCAGCCTCCCAAGTAGCTGGGACTACAGGTGCTTACCACAACAGCCGGCTATTTTTTTGTTGCAGTTTGGCTGGGGCTGGGTTTGAACCAGCCCTCGGTATATGGGGCCAGCGCCCTACCCACTGAGCCACAGATGCTGCCCAAGAATTGATAAATTTTTAATCATGATTCTTCCTAGCCTTAAACTTGGTATCATTTTCTCCTTCATGCTTGATGAACCTTGTCTTTCAATACAGTATCAGACTTGTCTCTATAAAGCTCCTGCAATTTTTCTATTAAATTTATCCCAAAGTACATTATAGTTTTAATGGCTACCAAAAGGTATATATAATCATATATTAAAACATACATATGTTATTTTATATATATATAACATATTAAAACATACATAATTTACATGTTATTACATATATAATTATATATTTATAATGTTTTATATATGTTGCTGATGTAGATTTGATTTTTGTATGTTAATTAATTAGACCTTATAAGCATTTGATGGGGTTGAAAAAAGTAACAAAGGAAGTTCTTATCTAAGAATCTCTTAAACAGGATATATTAAGTCTGTCTAAACTGTTCATGGTTTAAAAAAAAAGCATGGAATTTTTTATTTTATGGGACGCAGCTGCTAGAGAATAGGAAATAATCTCATAGGCTTTCTATCTCATGACTAATAAAATATAAAAACTGAGTAGCATCAAACTCACGGCTTCCTCTAAGCAAACCATCTATCACTCCGAAATCAAAACACATTACGACAAAGAAGAAGAATCCTTTCGCATCTGCATGTGACCATTCAGGTCCTTCCAGGGGGGATGATGCTTTTTGTTTCTGTGTATCTCTTTTCAGCTTGTGCTCTTTGCTGATGGTTAGAAAGAACTTGGTACAGTTGAGAACGACAAGTCATATAGGCCTATTTTTGACAATTCGGCTCTTGGCAGTAGTGCTGTCCACAGAGGAGGTGAAAACTTTAGCCCCATTATTTCACAAATGAATTAGAAATACTGAAGAAAATGGTCAAAGCTTTGGGAGAGAGTTAGTTGCATATGTCAGAAATACAAAACTCAGAAATGACATGGTCAGGCAATAGCAAAACATAGAACAAGAACGGAGACGCTTCAGAAATAAATTTAAAAAGAAGGGAAAACAATAAGAATAGGGACTAAATGACACAGGTCGTAACAGCACATTAGCGATGGGCAGCACCAGGAGGGGAGTAAAAAGGAAAAAGAAAAAGAGGGCAAAAGAGTAAAAGGATTGAAGAGAAAGTCATATAGAGGACAGGGGAAGGGTGCGCTTTGCATGTATCAACGGCCTGCTGAAGAAGCAGATCAAAGCGATGTAGCAAAATATTTCACTTAAAACCATGAATCAAGAGAGTCAAGAAGTAAAAGATTTCAATCTATATATTCAAAAGACATACCACACACTAGGAAAAGTGACCTAAAATGAATAACACAGAGACCTCTTAATAAAATTATTGCAATTAAAGTTTATGCAAAAAAAAAAATAGAACGTTCCAACAAAAACTTCAAATCACCAATAAGAAAAAGAAAACCATCCAACTTCTTGACAGCAACATTTTATACTACAAAACAATGAAGCAATCACTTAAAAATACTTGAGAAAAAATATAAGCCAAAGATTGCGTACATAGCCAAACTTTGCAGCAAAGAGGACCAAAAAAGCTATTAGAAACATTTTTCAAGAAAAAAGTATTCACATGAGCTCTTCCTGAAAATTCCAGATCAGGAAAAAATCTCTAAACAACAGCAAAATGTTCAGCATATGGTCTGAAGGTGGACACTAAATATATCTAGTAAAAGACTCAACATTAAAAATGAGGATAGGATGACAGAAAAAAAATGTTTAAGTATCATAAGCTAACATTGTATAAAAGGTAAATAAAAATAAGATGAGAAAAGAATAGTCATGGAAATTATTAGCTTATGATTACCTCATAGGTGTTTGCTGGAAGGAAATCGGTATCATTTGGTTCAGACAAACCAAGTAGTTGAAGTTGAAGTAGATTTAATACTACAAAGTTTAACACTAAGATAATACCAGTGGCTAAAGTCCAAGGGTGGGCGGGAAACAATAAAATACTAGCTAACTTCACTACTGCTATGAGTAGGAAATGGTCAATTTCTAAAGAAAAAATTGATTAAGTTCCATATATGTATTTAAACCTACCAATCAGAACAAAAATACAAAAACAAAAGAAATGTAGTCAATCATACATAAACAGCAAAGAATAGAAAATATATGGGAAATATATAAAACAATCTAACCAAACTTGATTCAAACATAGTGTTGCTATCAGAAAATATAATTGACTTCATTCACCTATTAAAAACATTTTCAGATTGGCTAATAAGGTAAAATCCAATTGTAGATTGTATAAAATTGAGACCTAAAGCAAAGTTTTTCTGATGTTTGAAGTAAAGGATGGGAAAAGATCTATTAAATAAGTGAAAATATAGAAAGACCAGGGATCATGATCTTGATATTGGATGGGGCAAAATTCAATCCTCCAATTCAATCCTCCTAAAACATTAAATGAATCAAAAACTTTGTAACACAAAATCTGTGATGCATAATAAAAGTAAAGAAATATACATACGTATGCAGCAGATCGTAACTTTTCAATAAGCAGAAATTACAGGTTTTAAGAAAATAAATAGACATAGGGAGATAATATTTTACCCTTTATCTTAAGGAGAGTAAATAAACCTTCATTTCAAGTGTCTATGGAACATTTTGAAAAGCTAAAATTATATTAGGCTACCAGGAAAATTTTAATATGTTCCAAAAACAATTGAAATGCAAGCAGCATTCTCTGATCCAAAGCAAAGAGTATTTATTCATAGTAAAACAAAAACTGCCCTTCCAACCTGAAAACTAAACTATGAAACAACTCTTTAATAAAAGAGAAAATAAAATGGGAAATTGCTGAATTTTCAGGAAACAACGATAATAAAAGTAAGATATATTAGCAGCTATGAGACACAGCTAAAGCATTGCTTTGAGAAAATTCTGAGCATTAATTGTCTCAATTATGAAATGAAAACATACAAACTAAATACCTACTGAAAAACCTAGAGAATGAACTAAAAGGCTGACAGACAAAAGGCAGAAGGACTTGATAAAGCTAAAAATACAACTTAGTGAATTAGAAAGCAGAAAACTAGTGGAACCAATTTTAAAATTTAAGCTAGTTCTTTGGGAAAAAGAATCAACAAAATAGAGAAACCACTAGCCAATTAGGTTTTCTAAGAGAAGAAGAAATACTGAAAATAAATTATAAGGTGGAAGTCACCATCAAACCAGAGAGCATTTTTTAAAAAACCATCAGAAGTGATTTTTTCCAACTCAGCGAAATAAATTTTAAAAACCCCGTTAAAATGGATAACTGTAGGATTTTGACGTGCAAAAACTGACTCCAGAGGGGATAGAAAGTCTAAAGAAATTAATTGCTGCAGAAGCAATCAAGTTTGCAGAAAGCTCCCCTGTAAAAAGTCACCAGGTTCAGATGGTTTCAAAAGGGAATTCTACCAGTATGTTAAATGTTAAAGATCAAATAATTCCAAACTGTTTCTATAACATTTGCATGATACTGATTAACAAAACGTCCTAAAGACTAACAAAGAAAATATCTCACACCAAACTTTCTTATGAATTTCTGATGCCAAATGACAATGACTTTCATTCCAAATGAAAGCACTTAATAATACAGAAATACCTAGAAACTTTCTTAACATTAACGTATAATAAGAAGGAAATGGTGCCCACTACTGTTACCATTTTTACAATATGTTAGAGGTTAGTTCAATGTCATTAGATTAAAAAATAATAATTTAGGTGCTTGAGGATAGAAAGAAAGAAGTAAAACAATCTCTATTTGCAGATGATATATCTATACTGGAAATACAATTTACTAGCTGGTAACAATAACATGCAAAAATTAGTTACCTACATGCATAGAAAAGAACCAGTAAAGAATGATATAATGGAAGATAAATCTTCATGTGTGATAGCACTATATACACCAGGGGTGAGAAAAAGGTGTGTACACATTGTAAGAGATGTTATCTATGTTTTACATATTATATTATGTATATACTTTGAGTACCTCTTGTAATTGCAAAAGTCAAATGTGATTTGCATTCATCTTTTGTTATCAATACATATTGAGTATTACAATTTTAATAAAGTTTTTTCTTAAAATGTGTATACTTTTTTGCATCTTCTGTATCCATAATAAATTTATATTTTACGTATAACAAGTACATATTATAGAATATATTTTCAATATTATTATTTTATATAACTATATATTTACATAGCATATATGTCTACGAAATATGTAGGCATAATCTTAAGATTGGCTGCAAAATATATATAAGAATACTTGACAACAATTCCAAAAGACACAAAAGATTTAACAACGTAAAGCACACCTCGTTCTTCGAATAGGAAGTTTCAACGTCAGAAAGATGTCACCACTCCCTAAGCTAATTTCTATTTAACATAATACCAAGAAAATTATTAACAGATTTTTCATGTGGACTTAACCAAGCTGATTCTAAAGATCACATGGAAAAAGAATAAGGAAGCACTACCCATAAAACTCTGAAAAAAATCAAAAGGCAATATTGAAGGGATGCATGGCCAGAATTAAAACAATCTGGAACATCGATAAACAAGGTTATGCAATTTTGATTCATAAATAGATAAACAAACCTTAGCAGAAATTTAAAATTTCAGAAAAGACTTATGTTTATAGTGAAATTTAATGTAAAATTAAGAATATTTCTCAAATCCCTTGAGAAATAGTGACTTTTTTTTGTAGTTTTTTTGGCCAGGGCTGGGTTTGAACCCGCCACCTTCGGCATATGGGGCTGGGGCCCTACCCTTTTGAGCCACAGGCGCCACCCAAGAAATACTGACTTTTTAATGAATGATGTTGGGACAACTGAACAGCCATGTGGAAAAATATGAAAGTCAATCTTTATACTGTGTATCAGGAGACCTTCCAAATGAACTCAAAACGGAAGGGTAATAAGTACTAGAAGAAAGTATAGGTGAATATAATTATAACTTGAGGGCAGTTATATCATCCCCAATCAAGGAGCAATAAAATAAATAGTTAATATACTGTAAAGTTCAATTTATAAAAAATCTTTTGAATGGCAAAACACTCTAAAAATAGTTAAGAAGCAAATGAGAAACTGAGAACAGCTATCAGCAATTTATATGGAGAAAATTTACTCTATCCCTAACATACACAGAGCTTCTAAAAACCAAGAAAAGAAAAAGACAAACTGATACAAAAGCTGGACAAAAGATACAAACATATAGTTCACGGAAGAATAAACAAAAATGCCCCTAAACACAATAAGATGATCAGTTTTAATCACAAATAAATGGAACTGTAATTAAAACCATACTGAGATACTTCTTACCGATCAGATTGGCAAAAAATCCCAAACTTTGACAACCTACTCTGTTGGAGAGGCTGTGGAGAAACAGGCTCTCTTATACATTGCTGGTGGGAAAGCACAATGACACAGTCTCATTGGCGGTAAATTTTCCAATATCTAGCAAAATTATATATATACACGTCTTATGACCCAGCAATCCCACTTCCAGGACTCTATCACAAAGACAGGCTTTGTATTCAAAGTTGGCCAGTTGTCTCTCTTCTTTTGAGAAACTTTTGTTCATGTTTTTTACTCACTTTTTAATGGGATTATTTGTCTTTTTCTTAATGGGTTTCTTTGAGTTCATATGAAAAATGTTCAACATCACCAATCAACAAGGAAAGGCAAATTAAAACCACAAAGTGATACTACCTTAACCTTGTCAGAATGGCCATTATTAAAAATTTAAAAACCCATAGATGCTAGTGTGGATACAGAGAGAAAGGAATGCTTGTAAGATGTTGGTGGGACTACAAATTAGTGCAACTTCTATGGAAAACAGTATAGCGATGCCACAAAGAAATAAATGCAGGCTTAGCGTTTAATCCAACAATCTCACTACTGGGTATCTACGCAAAAGAAAAGAAGTCATTTTTATCAAAAAGACACCTGCACTCAAATATTTACAGCAGCACAATTCACACTCGCAAAGCTGTGGAATCAACCGAAATGCCCAGCAATTCATGAGTGATAGAGAGAATGTGATGTACACACACACACACACACAAACCAGAGTATTACTCAGCCATAAAAAGGAATGACATAATTTGTTTTGCAGCAATTTGGATGGAAGCAGAGACCATTATCCTAAGTAAAGAATCTCAGGAATAGAAAAACAAACACCACAGGTGCTCTCCAATAATTGGGAGCTACACACAGGCGTAAAGAGATGTCAAGAAGGGGGAATGGAGACATGACTGCATACAAACACACACACATACCCATAAACACCTTTCTTCCGATCTTAATTCAAATTTGTCATTATAGGATTATCAGAGGGCATCTAGCAGATGAGCTAGTAAGGAAACAGATTATCTGGCCGTCCTTGGTTAGAAAATGTTGGCTTTGGAAACAAATATTTACTTATTGAAAAGTTAAATAAAAACGTATAAAAACAGAAATCAAGTTGACATGCATGTTCCTTACTCTCTATCAAGGTGATGACATAACCCCAGGGAGAAGGATTATTTTCAAGTTTCTGTAGAATACAATGTTTGACTTTCCATTCCTAGTGGAATATGGTTGAATAACACATAGAACTACACAGAAATCTTAACTATATTCTTGGGTCTGATAGTTCCTATAAAGACTAATAATATTCTAAGTCTATTTTTTACACGGCGCCACATAATTAAATGAGTAATTACATTAATATTAGGAACCAAGATTTAAATCGGAAGTATCAGCATGAAGTAAGAGGCATATTTTTAATCACGAAAGTGCTTATATTCTTATTTTAACCAGTAAAAATGTCTAAAAGCTCGGGGTTGGGGAGATGTTGGTCAGAATATACAAATTTCAGTTACACAGGAGGAATGGGTTCAAGAGACCTATTGTATACATGATGAGTAGAGTTAATGACAATGTATCTTTTCTGAAAATTACTAAAAGTAGATTTTAATCATTCTCACCACAAAAAAATGGTATGTGAGGTCATGTATATGTTAATGAGCTCAGTTTAGCCATTCCATGAGGTATACATATTTTAAAAGGTCAGGTTGTACACTGTAAATAGATACAATTTTATTTGTCAATTAAAAAATAAATTTAAGAAAAAACAGTAATCATATCAAGGGCTGCTATTGAGTTCTAAATACCAATTTCTCTAAAAGAAATGAATGCTCCTTGAAGAAATAATTGATTCCAGCCTTGGGGCAGGAAATTTATAGCTCTAGGACACGGAACTCTAGGACTCTATACAGCACTGAGGCAGCAAAGACTAACTGCTTATGTCAAAATGACACAAAAGTCAAAACGAAGAAACTCTCATTAACAAAAGATGGGACAATATAAACATCAAAAAAGATAATAAATCAATTGACACAGACTGAAGATACAAAAACCCATGAACCCGTAATACTAATGTCCACTAAAATTAATTTCTCACTGGACATCATTAGATGGAACCAGGACCTCCTTACTTTTGTTAATGAATTGACAATTGTTAATTAAAAGAAAAGAATTAAAATCTCTCTCCCTTTTCCTGTATAAAGTATAATTCAGTGAAGCACTTGAACTTATACTTAAAGCACTTATACTTTATACAGGAAAGAGAAAAAGAAGACACTTCTTTACAAAGGAATTAACAACTAATAAATGTGGAAGAAAGGATAAAATTCTGAAACCCCTAAGGAAACAATTAGTCAAAGATCAGTGATGAACGATACTATGATATCCGCAAGATGACAGGGCTGTCACTTAGAGCAACTGCTGAATGGAGGTCAACAGATACTGTGACACTCTGAAACACACTGTCCCACCTCTGAAAAATTCTTCACAAAAAATCAATTTGAACCTTAATCTAATGAAGTCTCAAGCAAAGGTTGGCAAACTTTTTCTGCAAAGGGTCAAATAATAAATATTTAACCCTATGGGCCCTTTTGCTGCACAGAATATGGCAGCATTCCAGTAAACTTTGGTGTAGGAAACTGGAATGGAGCTATATTTGGCAGGCAGGCTAAAGCTGTCAACTCCTGCTGCAGGGCGAACTTCCATTTACAGAAACATTGGGATAAAGGAAGCAATTAAATGATACCACAAGGTACCAGACAACTGTCCCAGTGTCCACAATAGCTCTTTGGAATGGGGCTTTTATCCAAAGCCCTGTCCTGAATCAGCTCTTATCACCAGTTTTGTACACCAGAGTTACAAAGATAAATTAAGCAGAAACTGTTACAGATTCAAAGAGACTGAGAGATAGTAATAACCAACTCTAAACACAGTAGAATCTCTGTGAATTGTCCACCTGGGAGACTGTAACAAACTGGTCAACAGATGGAGGTGGTCAACAGAAGGAACTTCCTGGAGTCCATGTGGCACATGTCAGGTCTCAGCCAACTGAAGGAGGTGGTCAGTGTAGGGAGGTTGTCCACCACAGAGCTTCTACCGTATATGAATTAAACCAACCCGAAACAGACATTTTTGACAGAGTCAAGTCTGGTTTTTAGATGATACCAATGAATTTATAGACTTTTTTGTATGATAATGGCATGGTGGTTATGAAGGAACTTTATGTCTATATTGGGAAATGCAAACTTATACATGATATTTAGAATTTGTCTGTAAAATATTTTAGCCAAAAACAAACCAGAAAGCAAACCAAAGGGACAAGATGAAATGAGATGAACAGATCAAGCCAGGGGGCAAAGTTGTTTGTTTTTTTTTTTTTGCAGTTTTTGGCTGGGGCTGGGTTTGAACCCGCCACCTCTGGCATATGGGGCCAGCACCCTACTCCTGTGAGCCACAGGTGCTGCCCCATTGGGGGGGGATGTTTTAATAACTATTGAATTTGGATCACAAGAGTGTGTTGTACTGTTCTTTTCTGTTGTTAGTTTGAAATGTTCATAATTTTTTAGTTAAAAAAAAAGTCCCCCCTGTTGTTGCTGCTGCTATCAACAACCAAAGCCTGGCTCCTCCTTCACTGCCCAACACCGTCCAATGCTGGTTGACAGGTCCTTTCTCTCCTGTTCCCTGTACATTTTTCCTTTTACACATTACACTTCTGAATACATTCAATACATGATACCGCTTTTCTCTTCCTTACTCTCCACTGAATACACTCTTTTTAGGAACAGCGAGCTCCTGTGAGCAAATCTGCAGTCCCTTCTTGCTCCCACCTGCCTCTCTGGTGTTTGGCCCCATCTTTTTTGTTTTGAAAGACAACCCTCTCTGTATTTCTACTTCTCCAACCACTTTGACCTAGCCTCAAGCTAGGATTCTTTTCTACTTAAAATCCCCCAATTCAGCCTTTGTTAAAAATTTCAGGGTACAGACAATTAGGTTACACGGTTTGCGTTTGTTAGGTAGAGACTGGAACCAAGTGCCCATCTATCTACACATGATGGATTAATAAACTCTGGTGTATGCAGACCATGAAATACCTTTAGCCTTACCATCTTTGGTATTAACCTGGAAAGTCAGCCTTTTAAGAGGTCCCTCCCTGGCTTTTCCGGCACCTCTTTCTCCATCATCTCGGCTACTCATCACATTCATTTCCTGGAGAGCTCTCAAACCTTTCACCTTCACTTCTAATCTCTCTTTCGAGCTCCACCTTTCCTCTGGGCATCCTTCCGGTCATCCTTCCTGCACTTTAAACCCAATGCCTATAAGGAAAAACTCCTCACATATCCCCACCATCTACTCTTTCTTCAGTCTCCCTCTGTCCACAGCATTGCCAAGACCACAAGTCCAGAAGTCTTCCTTCCCCAACTCTACTCCATTCCCACTTTGAACTTTCTCAGGCTCCACTTGCCTCAAACACAAGCATGGCCCTATCCACAGCCATAGCTGCACACGGGGGTTACACTTATTTTGACAAAACTTGGAGGTACGTAACACTTGTCTTTTCAGGGTCCGATATAGAAACCCAGTCCCTAGAATGCCTGGGTATATTGAATCTGCAGTAAGTAACCTTCCCTTATCATTTCATCATGTTTGTTGAATCCTCTTTTCTAATGGCAAAGTCATGAGGGGTCTTATAATCTGCACCAAGAGAGAGCGGTAATTGGTTAAGAAATCAATTCTCTACTACGGTATAAAATCAAAGAAGATACTGATAGTTTGATTTTTATATCTCCTTTCTATTTGATAAAATGAAAACCCAGGAAAAAGAACAAAAAAGAATATTAAATGACTTAATGTCTCCAAAAATATCAAAAAGGAAACTTCATTCTTATTAGGAGCCCACAGGGAGAGATTAGAACTTAATGCAGACCATTAAGGGCACTTAACCATGATATTAATAATAAAAAAATTCAACTTTTAACAAGGAATGGAAATACACATACTCCATATACTTTGAAGCCAAAACTGTATCCACTCATAAAATTAAGACCTATTTTCATAGGGAACTATTCAAGCAGCGTTAACACCTTGACATACGTAATACTGTGTTTCAGAGATGTGTAAACTGGGCCTATCTACCTCAGTAAGCCAACATCCTCTGCTTTCCCCCTACCTGCCTCAAAAAGACTGATATATGGAATGATTTTGCTTTTGTATTCATGGGTCATTATGAAAGTTCTGAGATATTCAAATATCAAGAAACAAAATCCACACAGATGGAAACAAGTGAAGCCTTGCCAGCAGCGTTGATAAGCTGAGCAAGGAGAAACTTGCATTGGGGAATCAGAAAGGAGGCCATCAACTGTTTCTTAGAAGTGAAATAAATAATGAACCATAACATAACTTTCATAGATGTACACTGTCTGTCTGTCTCAAAACTTTCATAGATGTATACTGATTTATTCTTGACATTTCCATGAAGAGTACTCAGAGTGACTATACTCATCATACATTTATCCAGCTCAAAAGTATATCATATATGTATGTAAGGTATAAGAGACTCCACTTGAATGATACAGGCATTTTCCAAAAGGTAGAATTCTGGAAAAGGAACTTAAAGGGAGGTCTTCTTTATGCCTGAAAAACACATGTGGATAGATGGACTGCATTTGGAATTCATCTACTCATTTTAGAACTTTATTTTTTTTTTATTCTTCCAAGTAAAAAGTCTGCAAAGAATTTACCTGAAGTGTTACATGGAAAAAAACAAAAAAAGTCCATAAAAACATTGCTTGAAGCATTGAGGTTTTTTGGCATGTTTTTATTTGCATGTTTTTTTCTGGAAATATTTACAATAAACAACCTAAAATGAGAATGTTTTTGTTTTTAGAAAATGACTTTTTCTCAATTTGAAATGAATTTATCATTGGAAAACAGTCTGCTATTTAGTAGAGGAGGCAAATGTTCTCTCTGGTACAGCAACCTGTTTTTCTCCTAAGGAGGAAAACTTATTCCCATTTTATGCCTACAAGTAAAAGAACTTTCTGTTGTCCAATATTATTTCCTTCAGGCAGAGCCTCCTGATGCAGGAGCGATGGAAAGAGTTAGAGCAACAACTCTCTGGCCAAAGGCTTGGGAGAAGGAATATTCTGCTTGTCAAATTGGTCCCTGCTTTTCAAATGGATGAATAGTTTTTTTCTCTGAGAGTGAACAGGAGTCAAAAGAGAGTGCTTTGGCTTCACTGAGAAATCCGCAAATATTTCTCAGAATTCGTTAGTGTGGATGGAGTCAGCAAAGCAACATTAGTCAGTCCCTTGGAAACTGGAGAGTCTCACTGATCAGGCAATTCACATTGTTTCCTCGAACATCATTTTAGTCTCGCAAAAGCAGAGATCCCACAAGGAACCATATATGATGAACAGTTTTGCTCTTGTTTTCAGAATATATTTTTCCAGTATGAGCACTGAAGCAGGACTAAATGAAGAGATGCATTCCTAGTAGACACAGAGGACATACTTTGTGTTTTCTAGTGCCAAAACACACCAAAGGATTAGGTGCTAGAATGGAAAACAAGTTCTCTCCGTTTCCTGATTACTTTCGCAGGCATCCTCAATATCTTTAACTTTCCTCTTGTAAAATATATGCATATACAAACCCCCCCACCATGAGAAATTATTGGGTTCTTTATTAATACCTTATAATAGCTTTTATTTCTTGGTTTTCACAGGAAGAGATGACTGCAGTAAGTGCTTAGAACACACTGCTGCAGGGTACAGGGAAGATCTAGAGAGTGTGGGCAGGCTAAGCATGGCAGGGATAAAATTAGGCTCTGAGCACATGACTACCAGGAACCAGAATCAAGATATCATGGGTTGTCATCAGGAAATAAATCAAGCAATAATTCTTTTCCAGAGGACACAAGATAGGAAATGTGTCCTCTGTTCATGAACATGGGATGCCAAGCCAGCAGGTTTTTATATTCCGATAATGACCAAACCCTACTTGCCAATACTAACATTTGAATAATTACAAGGAAAGATTTGGGTAAATTAATCCCCCTGATGGCCTTGTAAAGCACAAATGGCTGGATTTGCAAAGAAGATTGGAAAGAACAGGACATTGTTATAGTCAGTCGCAGGAAAAATCCTGTCTCCAACTAGCAACGTTGGTAATTCATGGGATATAGGGCTACTTTTGATCTGGGGATATCTCTTTTCCCTATTTATAGGTTGCCTGTGGAGGTGACAAAGACTAAGAAATTTTAAAATTTTTGATGAGGATAGTATCATTTTCTGCTTTGCACCTCTCAACAACTTAGCTTTGAAACTTACAGATATTTACATTTTCCAAACCAAAAATATTTACTGTGTAATGGGACAAGAGCAATGGAAAGATCAAGGAGACATGCTAATCAGAGAGCTCACTTGCATCAAAGAGGTTGGTTGCCTGTGAGGCAAAAACATAAACAGTGCTTTAGCTGTCACTCAAAACCCATCTTCCACATGTAAAAAGTCTCAGATAGGCTGTTGGTCACAATATATTTTAACTGTTAATCATCTATCAATACCATTAAGAGCAGTTATCCTCAAACACCAAGAATGTAATTTAAGAATATTGAAATTTCATAATTGAATTTACATCTATGCTAATGATTAGAAAAGTAGAGAATTTTTTAAATTATAGATTATGCTTCATATTTTATATTATATATATATTGCTTACATTTAAATATTACCTAAATTTAAATATAAATCTATATTTGCATATTTTTATCATCATTAACATGTACCTAAGTATTCCTACATGTAGTGGCGCCTTCAGGATTTACTCTTTAAGAAAGACATGATTTATGGGAAAGATAAGACTGTTTGCTTATCTCTATTTGGAATCCTAAAGATGCATAACAGGTTTGCAAAGTATAAGCACAAGCCAAATGTGTTTAGAAATTAAGAAAATTCTTCCAAAATCGATGGATATGAATTTCTAACAAATCTCTGAAAGAAAAAGTCAGGTGCTGATGACTAGCAATGAACAAGAAGTGGGTGAGGTTGATGATAACAACAGCTGAAATGACTATGAGAAGATGTGGATGTTTCTCCTGATTCTGCCACCAGCTACCTCTGTGACCCAGGCCAGTGTGATTCACAAAAACTTATTATGTGTCATGGAAGAGTGTGTATGTTAGACATGATACAAAAATAACCAAGATCAGATTCCTTACAAAAAGCTGATGAGCTGGTAGAAACAGTAAGATATTCAATCACAGCTATCACATGGCAGAAAAAGAAGAATGCTTTAAGGGCAAACCAAACACAGTAAGAATTTGGACCAAGCAAGGGACACTTTTACCTGAAGAGGAGAGAATTTAAAGGAAGGTTTTCTTAAAAAGTGGAATCTGAAATGAGCTTTAAAGAATGGATAAGATTCCGACAAGAAGCCCAGTGGCAGAGAGACTTGCAGAAGCAGTGGAAGAGAATGTAAGTAGCAAAGCTCCACCAACAGCCCCCAGGCCAGATTCACCTGCCAGGCAATTTCAGCCTGGACACCTGATCACAGGTGCTGCCTTCTGTACTCACACCCACTGGCCTTCTTCAGATACGTCACCTCACCGGCTCTGCAGATGTTGGTGTTGACACTTGTAATAGACATTCACAATTATTAAGGTGAGTCTACAGAATTGAGAAAGCCAATGAAAGTTGATTCACGAAGTGTCATGATCAGAGATCTGCCTTGAAAGAGTTCTCTCTGGCATGAAAGAAAAAGGGGCCTGGCCCCAAAAACAGAAGGAGAGAGAGAGACAGCCAGGACCTGTGTTGGCACAGGAGGATGGACACTAAGGGGAAGTCCCGGTTCAGAAATATTTCAGAGATTACTTGAGAATTAACTGGATAATCAAGTGAGGGGGAGGTGGGCTCCATAGATAACTTAAACTTTATAGCTCCAGCATCTAGGTGAATGCTGATGTCACTAAGACAGGGAAAGAAAAGACTCGGTGAGGATGACTATATATTCAGGTGGGGACCTGGTGAATCTGAAGAGTTTATAGGATGTTGAGGTAGAAAAGTCAAGTGCAGTGATTCTCAGTCAGAGACAATTTTGCCCCCTGGCATCCCCTGCCATACACAGCAGGTGTTTAGAAATAAATGTCTGGGCTGGGTGTGATGGCTCATGCCTGTAATCCCAGCACTCTGGGAGGCTGAAGGGGCTGGACTGCTTGAGTTTGGGAGTTCAAGAACAGCCTGAGCAAGAGCAAGAGCAAGAGCAAGTCTCTGTCTCTACTAAAAATAGAAAAACTACCTAGGTGTTGTGGTACATGCATATAGCTACTTGGGACGCTGAGGCAAAAGGATTGTTTAAGCCCACAAGTTTGGGGTTGCTATGAATTATGATAATGCCACTGCACTTTACTGAGGGTGATAGAGTGAGACTTCACATCTAAAGATTTGAAAAGTAGGAACAGGCTCAGCGCCTGTGGCTCAAATGGCTAAAGCACCAGCGACATACACCTAAGGTGGCAGGTTCAAATCCAGCCTGGACCCGCCAAACAACAATGATGGCTGCAACCAAAAAATAGCCGGGCATTGTGGTGGGCGCCTGTGGTCCCAGCTACTTGGGAGGCTGAGGCAGGAGACTTGCTTGAGCCCAGGAGTTGGAGGTTGCTGTGAGCTGTGAAGCCATAGCACTCTACCCAGGGGGACAGCTTGAGGCTCTGTCTCAAAAAAAAAAAAAAAAGAAAAGAAAAGTAGGAACAGATACAGAGATGAGGACTTTTAGTCCCTTGCATGAGATACGAAAGAAAAGTAGCCCTGAGGGGGGTACGTGGAAAGGAAAGAGAAGCAGGTGGCTGATAAAATCCTAGGCAACCTCATGTCACCTCATACATGAGATACAAGATACAAAAGATACAACTTGCAATACAAGTTTGTTGCATAGGCCAATGTCAAAAACTCTTTCATATTCAAGATGGCGATGACTGTATGACTGTTCTCAGAGAATGTACACTCAGGAAGGTAGATATGAATGAGCCCAGAAATCACGGGCAGATGCGTGCAGTTGTGAATGCCCGAAACCTAAGCAGGGAAGACAGGCTCCAGCCGGCAGCCAGGAGGTATCACGTGCAGTCTGAGATTTTCATCTGCAAACTGTGCACGACTTGGTCAAATAGCCACACTACTACTATGAGACAAGAAAGCTATCCTCAAAGGAGGTGAGTGAAAAGGCAAAAAGAGAGCAAAGGAAAACAGAGGACTGAGAAAGAAAAAAAGGACACAGAAAACAAGGAGCAGGGGGGAAAGACAGGAAACGAACACTGTGAAGACGGTCTCGGGAGGGGGACCCAGGACACTGGGGCGCGGTTGTCTGGGACGAGACTCGGCCATTCTCGACAATTTTGTGAAACGGAGCTATCAGAAGATATTCCACAGACAGTAAAATCTGCTTCGTCACTGTTTTTCAAAATCTGTATTAACACAAAATGACAAAAAAAGTAACTGACACCGTGTACGATTCTCCAGCACTGAAATCAGCTTTGCTGTGAAAGGCCCCACAGAGCGCAGGATGGGCAGCTTCGGGTTGCTGGGAGCACAGGCTTAGGTTTGCAAGGAACCAGAAGATAGTCCTTTCTCGACCCAAGTGCCACATAACCCCAAAAGACAAGGTATCCCTGGAAAACAGAAAGACGCAGCAGCAGCCCAAAGGAGGCGTCACCAAGCAGAAAAGAGTGGGACCGCCAGGTGTCAGGACAGGAGGCCAGAGAGCACCCAGAGACAGCAAGGTCTGGAATCTGGAACCTGGCTCCTGAATCACTAGAACTCTAGTTTTTATAAGTAGCAAGATGTCTCTGAGAGTTTCTGGCAAAACACTGACCATTAGAGTCCAGCATCCTAGGAGGGTTGAGATGCTGAAATGAGATAATGTAAGGAAAGTAACGTAGCAGCTGGTGCGGGGCAGGGCTCCTCAGTGACAGCTGCTGTGGATAAAGTCTAAGACTAAAAAGCAAAAACAGTAGCACCCACATTTCAAGGCAACCCAAGTATAATACGTTACAGAGAGTAACATATTTGAGAAGTGAAACGAATTCATAGAACTGGAAATGGCCTTCAGAACTCTGTGGTCAAATTTCCTCATTTTACTGATGGGAAATTGGAGAAGGAAATGAGGAGGCTATTGTGGCTTGGATGGACAAGAACCGAAAAAAATACTCAGTAATTAAAGGGAGGTTATTCATCATTTTTTATATAACACAAGTTAAAGGTAGAG
Source organism: Otolemur garnettii (assembly GCF_000181295.1). Classification (NCBI taxonomy): domain Eukaryota; kingdom Metazoa; phylum Chordata; class Mammalia; order Primates; family Galagidae; genus Otolemur; species Otolemur garnettii. The sequence continues at coordinate 4,333,617 of NW_003852521.1, forward strand.
TTAGAAAATTACAATTCCCAGTTTTGTGTGTGTGAGTGTGTGTGTCAGAAATAAGAGTTCCTCTGAGGAGAAGTCTACCAGAAAGTTACCCTTAGCTTTCTGTGAACCTGACTAGCCTTGAGCACCTGAATGCACCATTTGTAAAGTAAACATATCTAATCAAGTTCTCTGAAGCTTCGTAGAGTACTGAACACAGTAGCATCATGAACAAACTGGGGACAATGAAAGATGTGCTTCTCCCAGGGCACAGCCAGGTTACTCACCTGTCCAAGAGCAAGTTAGGAGCAAACAGGAGCTTCCCTGGGTGCTCCATGGAGCGCCAGATAAGCCCAATCATCAGGATCTCTAGCCAGGCACATTCCAGAAGGTGGACCTGATCATGGAGGGTCAAATCCACAAAGCCTGAAATAAGACAAGAAAAACCCTGCTGGCTTAAAATGAAAAGTATTCATTACTGGTGAAATGAATGCAAGCAGGGATTCGAACCGGTGAGGTCTATCTTTTATGACATGGAGCAAAGTGGACTAGAAATATTCTGATAGGGACGTCAAGCAACTATTCCTTCCACCCAGCCTTACCAATGAGTTCAGTGCAGCATTAAAAATTACACCAATGTACACAACCCACTTAGCTTCCTAAAAAGTTCTGTACTTGGTGCTAAAACCCTTATGCTTTCTATTTAGACAGTTCTAACAGCTCTGTGTGACTGTTATTCATTTCTGCTTCAGTGGAAGACACTACAGCACAAGAAATTTAAATTATCTGCCTTACAGAAAACAGGAATTGGAACACAGGCAGGACCAAAGTCACTAAATTTTTATTTCTTTACTTCATCACTAAGCCGTGCTCTTTTTTTTTTTTTTCATAACATGCACAAGAAAGACTAATGAAATAGCTCATATATAAATAAATGGCTTGGGGGAATGAGTCAGATGAATAAAGGTGACGTTGCAGTCCCTTCTGGTAATAAGTACTGAAAGATGGCTTTGTTTTCTCATGGTTGATTAGAAGAGTGAAGCTTTCTCCAGTCATGGCTGACAAAATGGCAAGTGCTTGATAATAATGAGAAGAGGTAGAGAAGGAGGAGAGCGGAGGGGAGAGGGGAGAAAGAGGACGTAAGACCAGGTTACTGAACCCCTACTATGTGCTAAAAGCAATGCTACGTGTTTCCGCTCCACTATTCCTTTCATCTATATTAACCTGGCACAGTAAGAACTAATGTTCCCATTTTACAGGGAAGAATACAGGTGCTCAGAGAGCTTACTTCTCCGTTAAGGGCACAAATTAGAATATAATCCTCAGAACCTGGGCCCTTAGACACAGTTGGCAACTGCCTCTGCTAAGCGCCACTTAGAGAATTTGGATCAGGAGACTAAATAAATCCAACCACACACATTGCAATAGGCCAGAGTGACAGGTACATTAAATAAATCAAGTATCTATAAAACGTGCTGCCTTCCAAATCAGTTTCTGCCCCTCCCTCCCAGCCCCAGCCCCGGGCATCCTACATAGTCTATTTCTCTCTCTTTCTCTGTCTCTCTGTCTCTCTCTGTGTGTCTCTGTCTCTCTCTCTCTGTGTGTCTCTGTCTCTCTCCCTCTGTGTCTCTGTCTCTCTCTCTCTCTGTGTCTCTCTCTCTCCCTCCCAGACCTATCCCTGGCATCCTACATAGTCTATTTCTTTTTCTCTCTGTGTCTCTCTCTCTCTCTCTCTTTGTCTGTCTCTCTCTCTGTCTCTCTTTCTGTCTGTCTCCCTCTGTCTCTCTCTTTCTCTCTCTCTGTCTCTCTCTTTCTGTCCGTCTGTCTCCCTCTATCTGTCTCTCTCTCTCTTTCTCTCTCTCTGTGTCTCTGTCTCTGTCTGTCTCTCTCTCTTTCTCTCTCTGTGTCTCTCTCTCTCTCCCCTCAACCCTTTGTTTTCCCTTATCTAAGAGGAGGGCTTTAGGAATGTCTTTTGTTGTTCTTTTCTTTCTCTCTCAGTAATATTACACTCGCATTAATTAAAATCTGAAATATAAGTTTGTTTTTCTTAATCAGTCAAAGGCAAAAGCTCTGCCTACTGGATGTTTCCTTTGGGGAGTCTCCGACTTATCAAAATCTCAGCATCAAATAATTAGCTTATCATTTCCCATATGCTTCAGCACCACCTTTCACAGAATCCTCATCTCCAAACAGGCGATGATCCATATGAAGAAACCCAAGCTGGAGACAGACCTCAGGATCCACATCCTCTCCCGCTGTCATCTCATAATCAAGCCTCATCAATTCACTTCCAGGGTGAAGTTCCAGTTGTAAAAGAGCCCCTCACCCAGGGGGCGTGTTATACACCCTCACAATGTGCACAGGAGGTGAGATCCGCCTCACACCCTCCCTCCTCTGCCAATCACCCTTCTCCTTCCCTCTCCCCCTCCCTCCTCCCTATATTTGTGTTTTATTGTTCATATATATGAGCATGTAATTGTTTACATGTTGGTTTCATATTATTATGGAGTACATTGGATATGTATTTTTCCATTCTTAAGATACTTTACTAAGAAGAATGTATTTCAACTCCACCCAGGTAAATGTAAAAGCTGTAAAGTCTCCGCCTTTTTTAATGGCTGGATAGTATTCCATGGTATACAGTTTGTTGATCCATTCATGGGTTGATGGGCACTTAGGTTGCTTCCATGACTTGGCAATTATGAATTGAGTCACAATAAACATTCTGGTGCAAATATCTTTGTGGAGATGTTGGCGTGGATGTGGAGAGAAGGGAACACTTCTACCCTGCTAGTGGGATTGCAAACTAATACAGCCTTTTTGGAGAGAAGTATGGAGAAGAGAATCCTTAAAGATCTAAAAGTAGACCTTCCATTTGATCCTGAAATCCCATTAGTAGATATTTACCCAGAAGGCTTGTAAATTCTATCTTTGAAGTAACTACAATTCTTCCTCCTGTTCCCACTGTTAACACAATAATTCACTTCCTGATAGTCTCTTGTCTTCTTGTTCAACTTTTTCTTTTAACTCAGCGTAATGATTTTAAGACTTATCCATGTTGTTGCATGTATAAGTAGTTGATTTTTTTTATTGCTGTATAGTATGCTATTGTATGGCTATATCCAATAAATAAATACAATTTGTCCTTTCATTGGACAGTTGGGTTTCCAGCTTGGGCCTATTACAAATAAAACTGCTATGAGAAATTCACGTATAAGTTATTACATGGACATATGCTTTCATTTCTCTTGGTTAAATATCTAAGAGAAGGATGCTTAGATCATATGGTGGGTATATGTTTTTTGAGAAACTGTCAAAATGTTTTCAGCAGTGGTTTACCATTTCCCATTCACACCAGCAATATATCAGAGCACCAGCTGCTCTACAACCCTCAGCAACACTTGGTATGGTCAGACTTTTCCATTTTAAACATTCTAACAGATGTCCAGAGGTATCACACTGGCATTCTGGTTTTATTCTCATTTTCCTAATGACTAAACAATGTTGAGTATCTTTTTGCATGTTTTCTAACAGATCATTTCCCTACACTATATTCAAGTTAATACTTCATACATCCTGGTAGACTATGTACTCATTTGAAGCACAGAATGTGCGAATCCACCACATTTTGCTTTTTAAGCAAGTCTAAGTGTATTGCATCTTGGCCACACCAAAGCTCATGACGATGTAGCCTTTATCAGAGTAAGTATACTGTTCACTGGAAAGCGTGGGTTTTACTCATGTAAAACAGAGCTCTCATCTGAAAGAATTAAAAAGTGGGTGGCTTGGTTCCTAAGAAAAGTTAAAAGATTAAAAAGTGATGATTTGGTTTCAGACCTCCTGGGGCAAAAGAAACAGACACTACCACAATGAGTGGCTATCTCCCTGTAGAGCAAACTGGGTCAAAATGCTCTGTCCTGATTCCAGGGGAAACACCTGAGCACCTGCAGCAGTATTAAGTGTGTCTTTCTCAGTGCCCAGTCAGTGACTAATGGGATAAGCCAGACCCAGGGAGGAGTACTTAAAAGGAAAGCCCTCAGGGAGGTTTCATTTCTCTAGGATCTTAGTCTAATCTTGTAGGTGAAGTCTCATACTAGTAATGTAAACTTGTACTGTAACTTAAACTAACTTTCAGAAATGCTAACGTTCAAAAGTCTTTTTCTCTTTCCTGATGATATAATATGTTACATAGAAATATAAGTAATCGTGTAAGGTTGTCCCTCCTGATGAGACCTATTCCTGATTCTTCAATACCCTACATCAGTGTTTTTCAACCTTTTTATCTCACAGCACACTTGAACCTACACTTAAACTTGCGTGGCACACTTAAATTATGTTGATCAAAAAAAATACATTTATTGTGCTTTGAATGTCTTTTAAAAATAATTTGACCAATTACCTTTGAAATTTTCTTAGCACACCAAAGATCCTCTCACGGCACACCAGCTGAAAATCACTGCCTTGCATCAAACTTAAAAAGTTATACAGTGTCATATCTGGGAGTATTTTGTGAGTTCTCAGTACTGCAGATGGCCATGTAACCAGTCAATTTTTGAAAACCAAAGTCCCACTCTCTGGTGGCAACTTTACATATTAAACAGACTTATACTTTTTAATTTTCTCTGTAAAATTTCAGTGCCATTTAGGTCTGACAGTTTTAGTGGCCTCATAGGAGCTGAAGACGCTCCCCGTAACCATTTGTGCCACATAAGTGTGGTGATTATGAAATCTGTCTGAAGTAGTCTGTTAGTAATAGTTTTTAGTTGGAGGTCAGCAGGATTGCTCGATCCTTCTGTTGAAATGTTGCAGATCTCTCAAAAAGAGTCTATTTAATTATCTTTCCCAGCTGTGCATATTGCCTGCAGACAAGGGCTATTATATCTGCCACTTGGTGTCCTCCGCAAGTTCCCAGGTCAGGGCTGGGAGAAGTGTGCTGAAAAGGTTGTCACTTAACCTTCCCAATGAATGTAAGGACTATGACAGGACATTACGAGATGGAGTGTCTCCTTTCTCCCGATTGACTGCTCTTCATATTATTTTAACCATACAGCTACATACATTTTTGGTATGGAATAAATGTCCGTGAATACTTTTCAGTTCATAATCAGTGGGGGGATATAATCTAATAAAAATTCCCAAACAAATAATATTGGGCGAACTATCTTTAGACATCAAGTCTCAACTCCTTGGCTTACGTTCCTTGTAAACATGCAGAATGTTGTAATATGGGATTGGAAATGAGTCTGTTGTAATACCCGAGAGCCATTCAGATAGTGAATCCCTCTCTTTCTTTCGCACTTTCAAGTGTCAGCAACAGGATGCTGGGAGCTTAGCGGCTGCTCCAGGATATCAGGAAAAGAATCAGTGACAGATATGCCCACAGGTGGCACAGTAAGAGGTGACTAATACCCATATCATTTAAGGGCCCCTATTTTAATGACCAGGGGGCTGTAAGCCCATGAGCATCACACCAGAGACAGAGGACATACCAAAAAAGAACTGGCTGTAGTTTTTTGAGAATAGGTGACTCAGATACTTGGAAATCTCATTTTATAAAATAAAATGTTTATAAAAACAAACATGAGTCTTTTTGCTTGGTCTGTATTCATGGGTATAGTAATAGAGTACCTTCAGAGGAGATTCCAGAAACATAAAAGCCTCAGGTCCCGTTCCTTAACCCCTGTACGGGCAGTGATATAGCTAATGAAGTTGAGGAAGGCCTCTATCATAAAAGAGATACCCCCCCCCCCGCCAAATACACAAACTGGCTTATGTTTCCAGCTTCATCACCAAGTACAGGCATTGCTGGCTTCTGCCTTCCAGTATAAAGTACCTGATTTTCCTCCAAGATATTTTAACTTAGTTTTAACACTGAAAGGAGTTCGCGGCATGTCCACTCTCGTCACTTAGGCGTCAGGAGATCTGGAGCTGCCTTCTCCTCTCTGCTCTATTGGGGACTGTGTACAAACTGCCTAATTTGCTTGGCACACAGAGAGATCCTTGAGGCCTCAGGGTATGGCAAGGCTCTTGGAATGATGTTGAAAAGTGTGCCGAGGGCCTTAGGCGAAATGACTAATGTAATATGAATGCTTGAAAGCCCCATGTTGCCTTGCAGTAAAAGATAAATCAGAGTGACTCATCAGTAGTGACTATAAATATATAAAAAATATTAAGTGCCACAATCCTTATAGTCTTACTTGCATGGGATCCAGTCTATGGAGAAACAAAGCAAAATAGAAACTTTGTGAAATAAAGAAGCAGCATTTCCCAGGGGAGAGCTATCTACAAAACCAGAAGCCAGGTGGTAGGTTCCTTCAGTAAATTTGCTGGGGAAAATATTGGTTCCTGACCTTCAAAAAAAAATAAAGGTAATCGTGTTCTCAGTCATAGAATGACCCCAATGTTCTCCAAAATGTCAGTTATGAAATTGCCTGTTGCATTTTTCCTGTATTGCTTTACTACTCAATAGAAGAAGAGTTGAATAATTCACCTCTTTTCTTTCTATGTCAGAAACCCAGGGCAAGAATAGAGTAAGGCACAAAACGAGAAATCATGGAAGTGAGTTTGTAGCACAGTGACAGTTACAAGTGAACAAAACTTGGGATTTCTGGGAGAAAACCTACGAACCGAAAGCATCAGAAGAAACTAGACCCCTGTTCAAATGCCAAGACGTCTTCATGTCCTACATTTTCTAATTATACAGAAAAAAGTAACATAACGCCACATCACAGACCCATGGTTTTCAACCAGTGTGCTGTGAGAGTATCTTAGGGGTGTCACAAACATCAAACATTTTTTAAAGATCAATAATTAAATTATTTTCAGAAGAAGTTCAAAGTACAGGAAGTGTATTCTTCTTTTAACTCTTTTTTTTCTTAATCAACATAATTTAAGTGTGCTGTAGAAGCTTAACTATAGGTTCAAGTGTGCCGTTGAGATAAAAAAGGTTGAAAAATCCTCCCATAGACCATGGACCCAAGGTACAGTCAAATACACCTTCTTCCCTCCAGAAAATTTAGGTATTCTCTCTTACATACAGTTCTATTAGAGAGAGACTCAGTGGAAGTATGATTCTGATTTATTCTTCAACATTTTAAGATGTGTCCAGGAATAGTAAAAACAATGAAAAATTATTTTTTTAAGAAATGAGTTTGGACAGTGCCTGTGGCTCAGAGGAGGAGGGCGCTGGCCCCATATACCAGAGGTGGTAGGTTCAAACCCAGCCCCAGCCAAAAAC
>NW_003852521.1:4340916-4371806 GCF_000181295.1 Otolemur garnettii
AAAAAAAAAAAAAAATCAGCACATTGCACCCCACATATGCATGAATGTATTCGTGATCTATGTGTATTTGATGTAATAAAAAAAGAAAGAAAGAAGAAAAATGAATGCAATGTGCATGATCAAAATAAATGGTAACATTTAAATAACTTGTTTTGAAATCACTTGCTTTAAATCACTTGTTTTGAAATATTATGAATTCTAATGAAAGAGCATAGGGTGTCTCCTGAGCCAGCCCACCTTGCTGCATATTCCCACTTTCCTGTACTATAATAAAAGAAGTGCCCCAGCATACCATAGTGCCCATCCGCTGCCCTTCAGTAGTCACTGTGCTAGATGTCCACCTTGCCAATACCAAGCTGACTCTCTCTTTCTTGTGGCTGCCATTGCCCTCCTCCTATCTTCAGCCTTGATGACTTGCTATTTCCAGGTCATATCTCAACATGCAACTTTTTGATTATCCGGTGAGTCCCTCCTACTCATATCCCAACAGAATGAGGGCAGAAGTAATTTAAATAGTATGAGCCAAAAGTCAAGAAGACGCGGCTTGCAATCCTTCTGTGACCTGCAGCCTGTTACTTAACATCTCTGAAAGGACTTCTCATCTGTAACACGCAGATGGGCTGACCTACCACTGTAAGTGGTCAGAGGAGGGCCCAGAGTACCAGCGTGCGAGGAATGTGAGGTCTCTTCCCTACTTCCTCCCAATAGGCTGCAACCTCTGCCCCATTGTAGGAGGGAGCACCACTTTTGCTAAACACCAAAAGAAATGTTTCGTTTTAAAATATTTTAGATTTAGAATTTCAAACTTCATTTGGACATTTTGTGTTTGCCCTAATTCATAACGTCATGCTGTATTTTCTGTTTATTTTTTCTTTTTATTTATAAATTTTTAAAAGCCTAATAAAAAAAAGGATAAAAGACTTCCTGGACCTCAAACTGCCCTTATAAAATAACAGTTATTTTATTTTATTTTATTTGTTGCAGTTTGGGGGCAAGGCTGGGTTTGAACCCACCACCTCTGGTATATGGGGCTGGTGTCCTACTCCTCTGAGCCCCAGGCACTGTCCCAACAATAGTTCTTATGATTTAAAATGGAAGGAACAAGAACATGTGGATTATATTTTGCCTAAAATATATATTAAAGAGAGAGAGAGAAAGCATGTTTGGAGTTTTATTGCACCCAGAGCATTTCAAGATATTTAGCATCTCCAGAATGTAGTTGTCTTTGTACACCCCCAATTAGAAGTGGTTGATGATGCCATATACCCCTACATTATACCCAGTAAGTGGGAACTTAAAAATGTACCCTCATCTCATGTATTCTCATAAGACCCAGAAATGAAAAATCAAGAAATGGTTGATGGTTTCCTGCTGACCCCAGCAGCCATCCACACCACGTTGGCTGCTCCTTATGTGCCTAGGGACAGACAGAACCAAACGCTCCCTGTGGTGCTACTTGCCTTGGGAAACTCAGTGGTGTTGTTCAGGCAAATGCTAAATAATAACAGCCGGTGGTGACTGAAAAATTAAATGTCACAAATTTGATACTTTTAACCTATGTCACTTTCAGCAGAATTGAAAGCCAATTAATTTCGTTCTTTGAGTAATAATCAAAGAATTCAATCCAGAGGTTTTAAAATAAACTAGATACAACTTCTCAAAATTAATGGTATATGCCTCAATTACCCCATATTAAGGTGATCATATCTTGAAAGAATTATGGATGATAAAAGTCATGACAGCTACATAAATCTACAAACTTTCCAACCTTGACCATGATGTCTGACAAGAGAACCATGTATTACTTTGTTACCATGTATTACTCTACATAATATAATGGAGACATGTGTGACACCATTACCAGTTCCTTTAGAACAATGCAACAGAACTCAATGCATTCCGCCCTGACAAATGTTTTTACACATACAAGTTCAAAGACAATGTTTCTATGGCACGCCCAAACTAACAGTTGACAATATCCATTTGTGGTAATTCCACTTTCTCATTGTTTTTATCTAAGGGAAATAGAAAAGCCAACAAGGGGCCTGAGAGATGTCCTGGACCCCTCTCTTGCAATGCATGCGTGAGGTAGAAATGCTGAAGACCATCTTTCCTCTGAGAAGGTCTCATTCTAGGCTACTTGTTAGCAAAGTAAATCTAAAAACAAAACTGGTCTCCAGTTTGCTCAACTGTTACTAGGTTTTAAATCCCACTTTAGAACCATATTCAAGGAACCACACTTCTTATTATATAACACTCCTTTGAAAAATTATTAGACTTCAACACAGACCCCACTGAAATTCGACTTCAAAATTTTTCTAACAGTTTCCTGGCTCTGGAGAGCAGCCATGTTACTATTTAGTCATCCTGTGTGTGTTTCTATGTGTCACACATGATGGTTACATCTTCCTTACCCACTGGTATCCAATGATGTTTACGTATCACCATACCAGATAAAAAAAAAACAGTGCATGAGAATAAATTACCTCGGATCTACAGAAGTCATCATAGAAGTTCTCTGTTTAGAAAGAAGAAATGGAGCTATATTGTAAAAGTCCCTCAAGATTAGAGGGTTCAGAATTACAAACTGCAGCGTATATTAGCTAATTATAATACATAGAGGGAAATTATTTTTGACTTTAAATACAAATTTCATAAACATGTATTCTTTAACCTTTATACATTTAGCTTACCACATACCTTTTAATGGCTACATACATACATTCTTTTTGTTCAAAGCTAGACATGTCTTAATTCTGTTCCCAGCATATATGAACTTGTGAAATACTGAACATTTATTTGAAAATTTTGTCCTCCATTTTTGGAGAAAAGTCAGTAGGAGAAAATGTCATTGCACCTTTCCAAAAGGGATGAAGGTAGTGGGCAGACTCCTTCATACAAGAGTTCATTTACTTAGCAAATCTCTCTCGAAATTTAGTAAGATAGAAGGTTTCCTCTCCTTAAGAACTGACACGCTCCTCTGTGTTGGGGAGCAAGAACTTACAGACTGCGCCCGGCCCTGCCATCACGAACCCTGGATATTAATATGCTGCAAAAGCAATAATAATTTTACCTGTTTCCTGATAAAATCATTGCCCTACTCCTGTGTTTTCTGGACCTCACTTTTGACTGTACTATTGCATTACAAGGTATCACACTTTGCAAAGTAGACAGAAAAATAAACCATTAAAATATGTATATTTGTTTTCGCACACACGCGTTAAGTATCCAATTTTTTCCCTCCATTTTGCAAAAAATAAGGTATGTGATGACAGGTTGAGGAAGTAGATTGTCAGGAGAAAAGAACTAATCTCACAGCTCTATCTGACTCCAGAAAGAAAAATAAGTCAAGACTTTCAGATTTGAGGATTTGACTTGGGGATCAAAAAAAAAAAAAAAATATCTGTCCTTCAGAGAAAACAAAACAGATGGCAAGTCTACCTTGTTACAATCCCATCTGTATTACACTCAGAATCTTGGTGTATGAAGAGATGGTTGTCATGACAATAAGCATTTGAGAAGAGTTCTAGAGAAGCTGATGAATTTAAGAATGTCTCCCAGCTCCCCAATTTTTCAAACACACACCAAAAATCCACCCCCTTCAAGCCCCAAATAAACGATTCTATTACTTCTTATATTGGCTACAATTATTCCGTATAGATAAAATGAAATTTTGGACTCCCACATATCAAAATCCTCCTGGGAGAGACAGAACAGATCTTAATTCTGATACAGCACAGCTTGAAGGTAAACTAGTCTTTTATTTTTATTCAGTAAAGGCTACTGTATTAACTACAACTTAATTTCTTTTTCCTTACAAGCTCAGGAAAAAAATCAATTTCGGCTTAAATGAAAAAGACGAAAAAAGTAAAAGAAATTATTTTCTGGTTTCTAAGAGTAGATTGCAAACTAAAGAAGGAAAAAAAATTAATAAACTACACAGTACTTAAGACTGCCCTTTTAAGTGCTTGTCAAATGGCCAGGAAGGCCGGCCACCGTGGAGTGATTCTGAGTTCCCCGACAGAGAGCACAGACTGGCTGCATCAGAAAAGTCAACAAGCACTTGTACCTTGGAACATACATTTTTTCCCATCTACCCAGGAGCAGACCCACAGAGCATTTTAAATACCATTGTCATCATTCTATGTTTACCAGATAACTGTACACTACCGATAAACACTACAAATGACATCCATACAAAGATCAACTGGAAAGCAGGCTGTCTCTTTTTTGGAGCAAGTCCCCAAAACAAAGGGACAGTGATGGCTTCCTCCCACCTCCATGGAGCTCAAGTTTCTCAGTAAAACTAAAATTGGTGACTGTCTGGTAATTCTAGTGAGGAATTCCTCCCTCTCTCTCACATACACACACACACACACAAAAGCTACAGAACACCTATGGTTACCTAAGACACAAAAGGACTTGTAGTTCTAAAAAGCATTAGGAGCAAAAAAAGAGGCTTATTCTCCAATTATTTTATTTAAGTTCAGAATGTGGAAATGGGCATTTTACAAGGCAAATTGCCAAGAGGTATCAGAAATTTGTTGTATCAAATCACACCATAGCTTTTCATCTGAGAAGCCAGAGGACAAGCTGCCTGGCTCCATACCCAGCAGGGGTGGGGCCAGGGGTCTCAGGGTCTCACAAGCTCATGGTGGGGGGGTGTTAAGAAAAGGTTGCTCTCTCTCTTCCCATCTTCCTACAGTCCCCACCTGCCACGTTCGTGCCATTACCCCAGACAAATTTTAGCACCACAAAGAAGAAACGACAAAACTTAGAGGCAAGAATTATTTCAGCTTGCCCCACCCCACCTCTGATGTCAGTGATCATGGAACTTACAGCGTTCTAGAGAGAGGCCAAAAGGAGTTTGGAAAGCCAGAAACTGTTTTCCTGTAACTCACGGTGGATTCTCTCATAAGTACAGTATATCTTGTCACGTCATTAAATAGCCACTCAAAAAAATAAAGGTATTTAGGTGCTATGGTGTGGGTGTGATTTGTCCCTACCAAAAACCATGCCACAATTTATTTTGCCAACGTAAGGGTGTTGGGAGGTGGGGCCTTTAAGAGGTGATTAGGCTGTTAAGATGGATTAACGTGTTTCTTAAGAGACTGAATTATTCTCCAGGGAATAAATTAGTTCTTGCTGTTTTGCAGGGGGTTGCCCCTTCTTGTCCTCCCTCTCTCTCTGCCAGGTTATGGAGCAGTGAGAGGCCAGATTCAACCACTCCATCTTGAAGTTTCCAACCTCCACAAGTGCCAACCAAATAAACCTTTATTCTTTGTAAATCACCTTGTCTTGCTATTCTGTTTGACAGCAGAAAAAAGACTAAGTAGGACAGGAGGCTAGTCTAAAAGAGAGATTCTCTAAATGCTAATTACCTTGAAAGCAACAACCTTTCCCAGAACTTGCTAGCTCAGCATGCATGACCTCTGGCTCAGCACTGGGTCTCATCGACAGTGTTGATGGCCTAAGCATTGCAGCAGGAATGGCAATACGATCTCCAAATACAGAGTCACCATGTTTATGTCCTAGCGCTGCCATAACCAAGTACCACAAACTGAATGGCTCACACCTGCCTTATATTTAGTAGTAAAAATATATTCATTTTCATTTTTTTAAAATTGCAAAGCTTCGTGTTCTAAGTATTTAAGACCCTAAATGAGAAATAGTATGAATTGGAATAACTAAGCCATAAAAAAAAAAAACCCAATACACACACAAAATCAAGAGCACATACAAATTAAAAATTAGTTAAATAGATTAAATAAGAGGCACATAGAGTTCCCTGTGCCTAAGTGAGATTTTTAACTTTTCACTGTAAAATATCTTATTATGAGGATACAAGTCTTGTTGGACCCACCTTTGCCACTGACTGGTCATGTAACCTTTGATGAATGATTTAATCTATGGTGTCCACAGTGTCTTCTGTGTATACTCTGTGGATACTTTCTGAATGAGGAATGAATTGTTTTGGGCTTCAGTTACTTTATCTGCAAAATGAGAATAGTAATACCATCTCTACAGTATGCTATGGTTTAAACTAGAAAAATATATATAAAGAACCTATCCCACTGCCTGGGACATACTGGTGGCCAACAAATAAATGATAGCTATCATTATACTACTTCTTTTTAACAGTAAAGAGTGCCAGATATTATGCAGATATTATGATAATATGCTTTTTAATACCCGCCCATGAGTTTCACATCTAAAATTTTATAGATTGAAACGCGTATATGAGAGGGTTCTTCAATATTTTTGTTCTATTTGGAAGTCAGGGAAGGCATCTGTGGACATCTTCTCAGTATAAGGTTTTAAATTAAAGTCCACAAAATGAAACAAGTTATACTGAAATCCAGTTCTTCTTAAGAACCCTTGGGTATTCTTAAGAACCCCTGACAGGGTAAGGACCAAATTTAGTGACTTCACAATCAACAGCTACTGGAAAGTTGTCTCCTTACAGCTTTTCAGAAAATTTTGAGACATATTCTGATTTGTTATAAATTTACTTTTGTACCTAAACACAACAGGCTAAATAAGAATTTCATACATAACCATGTCACAAGTGGGAAAGTCCTATCCCCACCCCTTATTGTTCTTGGAATGCTTTCATAAAATTACTGAAGAGCAAACAAAGTGTTATTAACTATTGAAAATGTTTGGTATATATAAGACAAACATGTGTCTTTAAAAGGTGGTAATACAGGTCTAATAAAACCAGTGCTATTTAAGAGCAGGTACAGGAGTTGGCCTTAATGACTCACTTTTGATGACTCACTTCGTAAGCTATTAAAGAAAGTCATTAATATCCTCACTTAACTAAAGAATGTCTGTGAAAATTCATCAAGATCTAAAGATTAAAGGTAAATGTCAAGTCTTAAAATAAAGAGATTCTTAATTTAATAAATTATAGCCAAATGATTTTGAGATATCAAAAACACATTAATTTACTTTTAAGAGACTGAAAAATCTATTAATATGAAGTTATGCATGAAACGGACAGGTAAAACCTCAAAAATCCATGCTTCTTGTCTTTTAAGTCTCCCATAAAAGATTTACCTAACATATGAAGCTTCCCGGGGGTGCCAGAACAGAAATGGCCAATCAAGAACTGGCCAAGAGAATCAGGACACCCACTCAGCCATTGACTTTGAAAATCATTATGAGGGTGGTTGGACTGTCCACTTAGCCTACTTTGAAGAACTTCTGTCAATTCTGCCCTGTGCATCTTAGATACTAAAGAAAGTCAAATTTTAGAACTAAAGCCATGGCAAAACCAAACCATCTAAAGGCAGGCAGCTATGTGAAAGGATCCTGCTTTAGATAGCAAGTGGCAGTAAAGAATACTGAAACTTCAGAATGTACACCAACGGTAAGAAAGCAGACCCTATCCATAAATACACGAAGAACTGTCATCTGAGGATTGATATACTTGCCTCGGGAAATCAATGATGTGGTCTCTATCCGGAGTCTGTAAGATCATGTATGATTAATGACACACTTTTGGAAAAATGTAATTGGTTGGCTGAAAGAGGTTTCTGATCCTCTTCCTTAATCATTTCCCAGTTCCAGAAGCTCCTCCTCCTCCGATGCATGACTTACTGACTCATCTATAGTGCTGGTTTTACTGGGGAGGAAGATTCAGTCTCACTGATCTTTGTGTTCTCCAAAGAATCCACAACTGTGCTTTTAAGAAAACTGATATCCAAAAAAGATTCTGAGTGAATGTTTGCAAAGAGCTAGGAAAAAAAAAAAAAAAGAGTGAAGAAGAAGGAACAATGGTGGTTTTATTGGCAACTATAATCTCCTATTGGTGCAGTCAGCTAGACGATGACTCATTACACATAAATTTTACCTAAGCACTTAGTACCACCTGCAAATTGAGGTGCTTTAACAAAGGTAAAGATAAAAAAAAATAAGGAATAGTCCTAACTACACAGAAATTCCAAAAACAGTGCATCTGACAGCAAGTAATTTTCCTAATAACAAGCCCAAGAAAAAGATATAACTTGTGCAATGGAATACGAAACCAATGAGTTGATTCTAAATTTTAAACAGAGTTAATAAACAACTCAAAAGATTCTCCAGAAGCAGCTAAGAGACAGGAGACAAAGTGCCAAGAAGTAACTAGAAGAGCTGGGATTTCTCTCACTGTCCCTGAAGCCCTTTCCCTGCCTCTAGCTCTCCCCGGCTTCTTTCGACTCTGTTCAGGATGATGGCATCTTGAAAACTTTTCCATTCCCTGTTCCTGCCCTTCTTTTATATCTGTGTTTTTCTCCTCTGCTACTCCATCCAGTGGAGTTTCAGCAAAGTGAACATGACTTACATTTTGAACCCTAACAAAAATTTCAGATAACTTTTGCCCCGCTAAAAGCCCAGTCAATGTCAGGAAAGAGGCAGAAAGTGTAACCATGGTTTGTTGAAAAATAACTTAGGCTCTTGGATCTAGCAGCTTGCCACAATCATAGCTTTTCTGCACATTATTTCTCAGGGTGTATTTTTCTCCTGATGGCATCAGTATTAACAGTCATAATGGGCTATACTTGTCCATCTGAAGCTCCCACAGCTATAATATTAAATCTGTGAGACACTTTGTGTCTGCTGCCTCATTTTGCAACACTGGGCTTTTGATTTCTAATAAAAATAGATCTTTTTTTTTTTTTTTTTTTTTTTGCAGAGTGTAAAAGGCGTTCCAAGTTTCCTAAGATTGCTACAGAAAGAGATCATTTGACTTGAGTGCAGGGTTGAGGTTTGCAGTTAACTATTGCATAAATTTCTAGCTCTTGACGGACCCATCTCAGAATCTTTCATTTATTTTAGTAGCTGATTAGCAAATTATGTGTTAACTGAATGGATTAAAAAAAATAAGCCCTCATAAGGGCTGATCCAATCTACTATCCCTATTAACGTGGTTTGGACAAACCAACCAGGTCAATAAATAGTGAGAAGCTCTTTACACTGTTTTTGTTTCATGTTGCTTTAATTTTTTTTTTGTTTGTTTTCTTTGGGCTAGGACTAGAAAATATATTCACATAGGAAGAGACAACATCTGCTTTGAAAAGGTTGTTATTCATTTTCCTATTTTGTTAGCTGGGATGAAGGATTAGAATAGCACTTTCAGATAGGCTGGACTCTTTTTGTCACTCAAATCTCTTTTGTCCTTAACAGGTAGTAGATGATCTTCTTCTTATTTGAAATGACTCAAAAGATGGGATTCCCTGTACCTTACTCCTAGAATGAAACTCATGGATTTGCCCAATTAAGCTAAGAGAACAATAAATGTCACCCCTCAAATATTTACTGAAGGCCTACTTCATTCAAGGTGCTGTGATCAGGTGCAGTGCACTTCAGTTTATTATGCACATTGAGATGAACCCCAAAGTCCTAATTTTACCTTCTGTATACATACTTACACATTTTATTGCTAGAAAATGAGTGATATACAAAGATACATAACATGGTCTCATAGGTACCAAAATAAGGCACCAGGAGACCTAGTACCCCATGTAAGCTTAAAAGAGGAAAACCAGTGGTGGATCGATGGGGAGCCCATGGCGACAGAAGGGCTTGGGTGCTGCCCAGCAGAAGGTGCAGAGTGGAGGAGGGCAGCATTTCCAGCAGAGGCTGCAACATGGAAACCATGCAAGCGGGGACCTGTGGCTAGGAAGGAGCATGACACATCTGGAGGACAGGGAAGAAGCTGCCCTGGCTGCAGCAGAGGGTATACACTGAAAGAAGAAAACATCACTCTAGAAGGGCGGGCAAGCTGAGGAGGGGCTTATGGCATTGCTGAAAAGTTTGAGTGTGATTCTCTGGAACCACAGCAGGTTGTTATGAAATCCCTGTCCTTTCGAAGTGAATAAGGTGGCTGCTCCACACAGACTAAAAAGATGAAGAAAAGACACAGTTTATAAAAAGATATTAATGCTCTTGACAGGCAACATCTCTCTGCAAAGGAAATTGTGGTGAAGAGAGATGATATTCAGCATGAGTGTCATCTTAAGAGTGTGGCCGCGGAAACTGAGGGCCTTGGCTTGGATCCCAACTCAGCCACTTCATAGCGGCTTGAGAAAGCTACTTAAATTCTCCCTGCCTCTGGTTCTTCATCTGAAAACAGAACTTAAATAAAAGCACCTTCCCCATGGGATAGTCATGATGAGTAAACGAACCAAAAAACATGAAGTATTTGAATAGTGTGCAGTACCTGGTAATCACTCACCAAGTGTTAGTTTCTTAGTCAGAGTTGTATTTATTAAGATGATAGAATCATTTGGTACAAAAATATTTTTGTCTTTAGGGCACTCAACTTCCTCAAAAAACTCTTGCAATTCATGTGGAATAAAGTAATAATAATAATGATAATTCAAATTTTAAAGATTTGAATCTTCAAGTAATAATAACTGGAAGATAGAAATTAAGACACGATGTATTTAGGATTTCAAAGTTGAGCTTAGAAATACCTTCATCAAATAGTTTATGTACATCAACTATTGTACATAGTTGTACAATATCTTGTAGATCATAAGTCATATTTTTACTTGAAGAATGAATTCTCATATGGTATATTTTTCTAACCATCAGTTCATGCCCTGAGAAGAATTGTGCAGAATTTTCTTTTGTGTCTCACATTTTCTGGAGTATATGTGCTCAATATATCTGGATGGATGAATAGATGAATGGATGGATGGATGGATGGAGGGATGGACAGAGGGATGGATGGATGGATGGATGGATGGATGGATGGATGGACGGACGGACAGACGGTGGATGGGTGGGTGGATGGATGGATGGATGGATGGATGGATGGACAGATGGATGGACAGATGGATGGACAGACAGATGGATGGATGGACAGATAGATGGATGGACGGATGGATGGATGGACAGATGGATGGATGGATGGACAGACAGAGAGATGGATGGGTGGATGGACAGAGGGATGTGTGAATGGTAGATGTATGTATGTATGTATGGACAGATGAATGGGAGAAGGAAGAAAGACAAGCAGTTAGGTAGGCAGGTATTCTAGAAGTCACTTGTTCTCTTGGCACTGGAAGTTGAAAGTATTCAGGAGTTTTGAATCTGGGGGCCACTACCCATGTTCCTAGGGGTTGATTTCCATGCAGACTGTCAGCTTTCACCTGAGGCAAGGGGACACAGTGTAGCCACAGGGTCTCACTCTCCTTGTGTCTTCCTTACAAAAGACTCCACAGTAAGGAGTCTAAACACTAAAGATATGTCAGGGCACATGAAAGGCATTAAAATTTCCTCCTTGCATCTGCAAAAATGGCATTATTGAGTTATAACATTATTTATAAGGATTGATTTTGTCAAGATAAGAAACCTGCCTTGGAAACTGGGGAGATGGATCCTTCCAGTGATAATTTCTCAAGCGAAAGCATTCTTAGCCAAAATGAGCAGATTTAACTTGTCTCCCCCTTGCTCATTCTTGCTCTATCAAGGAGCATCTCTTCCCTGATACAAAGATACCATTTTAAATGAAGGGGATAGGCATCCCGCCAGCTTGTTAGAATGCACCGCATCGTATGGTAAAGAGAAGGAAGCACGGAAGCCTCTTTACTTACTTTGACACAGTTTTCTGGCCTCATTTTTGATGAAGGATTTGGTGCTGCCCATTGTCCCAGATGGATTAACAAGCAGGAGAGGGTTTGTCACCCACAGGTCCTGAGTCAGCAGCCTGAGGAGCATGTTAGAACGTCAGCCGGCCCTTACGCTTTGGTTTGGGGTGTATCTGGAGGAATATTTTGCAACTTAACAAGTTGTTACTGAGTACATGTGTGCCTAGGGGTGCTTGTACCCATCAGGGGATACAAATGAGAGACCAGTGATTATATGTGGAGAGTTTACAGCAATTTAGTAAAAGTTATTAATTTTTTACTGCCAAAGTTCCAGTCTCAAATAAGACTACATGGTCTTGAGAGTTACATCTTCAGGTTGGGAGGGACTTTGAGTTGTAGAGCACAGCTGTCTTGTTCTAGAGATGAGGCCTTCAGAAAGGAAAGTATTTGATGGGAACCACATCTGCAGAACATCTGGATGAAAACTGAGTACTCTTAATTTTTTTTGCCACTAATTTAACTGCCTCAGTGATCTGGGGCAATGTATTTAATATCTCTGTATCTTAGTTTCCACATTTGTAAAAATAGTGATGATAATAGTAACTATCTTATAGGGTTGTTGGGAAGGTTACATAAGTTACCACATGTAAAGCGTATAATGCCTGGTATAGAGCTAATATACTAAATATTCACTCTTAGCATTATCATTATTTTGCAGCTTAAAAAAAGTAGAAAGACATCTATGGTAGAATTCCTAATACTGTTTCATCTATAAAGGAAAAACTAAGTGCCAGCTTAAGTAGAAATGTTGTCTAATAAATAGAAGATGCTAGAGCCCATCCTAGCTTCTCCACTCAGGAGCTCTGTGGCCTGGGGCAAGCCACTCCCTATCTTAACCTTGGTTTAAGGTGTGCAACCTCCTTCCTGCCAGGTTGTTGAAAAGTTCAGTTGAGATACTAGATAATAAAATAGGTTATGAATTGCTACATGCTGTACATGCCTGAAATCGTATGGCAGAAAACTGGGGTCAAAGCCAGACAATTCAAGAAGAAAGCTCTTAGCAATGAGCCAGTGCAGGAGCTGGCCCCCGGGGTCTCGGCCACGTGTCCTTACTCTCCTCTGCTCAGAGTTGTGACTTTTGAGAAGGGAGAGTTCTTGCTTGCTTACTGTGGGCCAGACCTGACCCAGAGAAGAGGAGTTAATATTAGACCAACACAACTTGTTCCATACCTTGTTGGCTATAACGCAAAGGTATTAGGTGTCCTACCAGATAGGATGTCAGCAGCACGGTGAAGACTGTGTATGCTTTTATTATCTCTGCTGAGCTCAAGGTTCTTTTCCCACTTACAAATTGGCAGCCCGGGATATATGAGTGAAAGTGTGTGTGTGTGTGTGTGTGTGTGTGTGTGTATGCACTCAGACTATAGATGAACCAGATCATCTGACTTATAAATTAAGCATCTAAAAACATATTAACTCCTTTATATCATGAAGTACAACTTGCTACAAAACAAGTTTCTTTTTCTCCTCATAATTCCATTTTTAAAACTTGTGAGTGGTAGAAACTCCTGTCCTCCCCCATATCAACATTTTTCAATTCAAGCAAAATTACTGACATGAGCAAGCTAGGGATGTTTAACCACATGATACTGTGCACTCTGTGCAGGAATTCTAAATCCTAAGTAATATATGCATGATAGATATGTGTATAAAAACTTGACACTCTCCATTTCCTTGGGCTCTGATCTTTTTTTAATCTGCTTCTCTTCTCTACCACAGGGGCAGGTAACTAAGACCAGATAACTAAGACCATGTCCCTAACATGAGCCACACAAAACAATCATTCTTATACCAGACAAGGGAGCTCAGGAAAACAGATGTTTGCCTCTTCAAAGATGTTCAGTGGGTTGTTTCCACATCTTTGCGATTGTAAATTGAGCCGCTATGAACATTCAAGTACAAATGTCCTATGGTCAAATAATGCTTTTTCCTCATGGGTAGATACCTATTATTGGGACTGTGAGATCAAACGGAAGGTCTACTTTTAGCTCTTCGAGGATTCACCACACTTTTTTCCAAAAAGGCTATCTTAGTTTTCAATCCCACCAGCAGTGTAGAAGTGTCCCCTTCTCTCCATACCCTCACCATCATCTGTAGCTTTGGGACTTTATTACATAAACTATTATCTCTGGGGTTAGGTGATGTCTCAAGGTGATTTTTATTTGCATTTCTCTAATGATTAGACAGGACAAATAAACTGTGGTGTATGTATACATAGAATACAATTCACCAATGAAGATGGAGACTTTCCATCTTTTGTATTTACCTGAAAGGATTTCAAAAATATCCTCCAGAGTAAAGTATCACAAGAATGGAAAAGCAAGAATCCAATGTACTCAATGCTAATCCAAAATTAATGAATGAACAACTACATACCCACATGAGAGAAAAACACAATTAAATTCAAGAAGAAGGAAGGAGGTCGGGTAAGGTCTCACCTAATGGGGTATAACATAGAGGTATATGGCACACCTCTTGGGTGAAGGGCTCAATTACAACTTGGACTCTACCTAAAAAATGCAAATAATGTAGTAGTCTTGTATTAATCTGAAAAAAAGACTATTCTATGGTCCCCCTGTGCTTACAGAAGCAAATCCAAATACTTTAAGAAATATATCCCCTCCCCTTCCCAGCCTTTCCCCAACTATCTTGCCAACCTCATCCCTCACAATCCCAGGAAAGTCTCTTGACTGTCTCTAGATTGTGATATGCTATTTTGTTTTGGTCTCATGCTTTCACTCCCCCCCCCCAAAAAAACCTCATTCATTCCCTTCTATGTGCTAGACACTATGAAAGATACAGAAATATCAAAATGAATACAACAACACTTACAAACCTTGAGAATGCCATGCCAAGTAAAATAAACCAGGCCCAGAGGACAGATACTGTATGATTCTCTGTCGAGGAGCAGTCAAACTCATTGAGACAGAAAATAGATTAGAGGTTACCTGGACTGAGGGAAAGGGACATGGAGCACTACTCTTTAAGGTGTACAGAGTTTGCCTGGAATGACAAGAAAGTTCTGGAGAAGGACGGCAGTGATGGTAGCACAACAATGTAAACATACTTAATGGTATACTCAAAAAGGTTAAAATGGCGAATTGTACGTTACGTATATTTTATCCCAATAAAAAATAGTTTTCAAAGCATAACCAGAAAAAATGAACAAAACACCGTGTATTCCCCCAAAGAGCTCACTAATTGGTTGGGGTGAGCCACAGTCATAAACCAAATGGCAGATGTAGTGAAAGGAGGCGGGAGAGGCTCAGCCTGGGTCCAGGGAGATGTCCCTGGAAGAAGTGACAGCCTGCTCCTGTCAGTTAAAAGGGTGAAAGAGCAAGCCTTCAGGAGCGTGGGGGTGTTTGGGAGGTGGGTGGCTGGATACACTGAGGGAGGGGCCTTCCTGCCTGACTAACTGGGCAGTGGCCTGGAGGGAGGGAGGCCTGAGTTCATGTGGGAAACTGTGCATTTTAGTGCCACAGAAACGAGGTGGGGGCGGAGTCACAGACACAAGGCAGAAGAGGCATTTCCAAGCCTTTGTTGATGGCACCATCTCCACTCCGAAGTCTTCGTTCTACCCAGCCCTTCTTCAAGCCATCTAGACAAATCTGACCCGTCTTCTCCAAACCAACTGAGGGCCCATTTTTCTCTGTGAATTTTTCTCTTTTTAAAGTAAAGCATGATTATCTTTCCTTTCTCTAAACTCTCCCCACATTCCTCTACCACCAGTTTTCTCCTAATTACATGCTGTTTCTCAGTCTTACTTTCCCTGGGCAATATTTTTGAGCCTCTTAACGCCAGAGAACATGTATTTTTTTATCCCTTGGAACAGATAGAAGGATGATTTTCAACCAATGTGCTGTGAAAAATTTTAAAGATAATTCATTAGATTGTTTTCTAAAGAAGTTCAAAGTACAGTAAATATATTCTTTTTTTACTTTTTTTAGTCAACATAATTTAAGTGTGCTGTGGAAGTCTAACTATAGGTTCAAGTTTGCCGTGAGATAACACCAACTGAGAAGGGGAGATGAGAAAACTTTCCATAAAAGTTTTCAAAGTAGAATTCTTCTTGAATTTTCAATGACTAGCTTCAAAATAAAAATGAAACTTAAAATTTAATTCTACAGAAGAAACGTGTCCTCCTAAGGCACAACTCACATACAGGGTGGACATAATGTTCATGTGCAATTTAAAATAGTTTAACATAGTAAATTGCACAGGAACTTTATGTCAACCCTGTACAGTAAAGAAGTTCAAAACTTTGATTCAAGATCTCCAAACCTCAGAGTTACCCAGAAGTCAAATCAGTATTTTTCTTGTCATCACAGAGAATGTTATGCAGCCTAGAAATTAACTTGCCACCAGTATAGAACTGGTGTGACATGGGCTCTAGCTTAGCATTTTACTTTCAAAACACCTTCTCCTACGAGACCATATTAGCCAAAAATTAGGGAGGTGTGAAACTGGGCTTAGAAGTTATGACTTCTAGTCTTCTTCTGGTGGTACTGGGCAGATTTGGGCAAATAACTTAATTCTTCTTTGCCTTGTTTATCCTTAGTATCGGATACTAATTTACACCACTGTGGATAATCTCACTCACATCTATAAATATGGGTGGAAAACAATTACATTTTAATAGAGACTTAATCCAATTCCTAAGTGTCAGTGTTATATATTAACATAAAAGTGTGCATATTGAAATTAATGTAAATATTGGGAATATGCACAGAAAAATCCCTTTCCTTACTTGCCATGAGATCTCCATGATCTGAGGACAAGAAAGTCATCATACATTGATTAAATGAAGGCAGAAAGTAATATGATTAAACATTTTCAGCTCTTTAGACCCTTAGCCAGTCTACATGTATTTTGGGGACTACTTCAATGGCAGAAAAATACCAATAGCCAAATCTTATTCTGTGCTTATCACTAGACTTTTTTTCATTGTCTTGTATAAACCATTTAAATCTGCAATGATTTTAAATGTAATGATTGTGTAATACTTTTGAGCATAATTATATTTTAGGTTCAGAGGGAACTATAAATGCCACCCAACTAAATTTTTGGAATTAATTTCAGAGAAAGACATCACAAGAAAACAATAGTAATGAAAAGTAAATAGGTTACATTAATAAAAGTACTTATTGAAATTGCACTAGATCTTATTTTTGATTAAGACTTGTTCTTAAATTTTTAAAAATCAACTGAAAATACTTTGAGAAAGAGAATATACTGTTGATACTAAGTCTGCTTAATAGGCATTAAGTTTCATTTTTAAGGGCCTTACGTGGGCAAGATCTAGATAAAATAGTAAACAAATAAAAAATATTCTAACAATTCACATTATTAAACAACTCCTTCAACATAGACCTAATAAATTAAGGCATGCATTTTTATCTAAGAATCTCACCTTATTAATTTTTCTAGAGCTGAAGATTTAGTTAGAAGACACATCAGGGCACTCAAGAAAAAGATACGATACCATCTTTATAGAGGCATTATTCATTATTATGCTACTATGTAATCTTTTAAAAAGTGCCTTTATCATCCAAGACATCAGTTTTGTAAAAAGTGTTGGTAAAATTCTTAACCAACGTACTAGACTTGATTGTTCTGAAAATAAAATGAAAAGAGATGAAATAAAGGTATACTACTTGGGAACTCATAGATGTGAACATATTCTTTAAATCTATCTTAAGTTTAAGCTCTTAATTCCTTGGACCCTTGAATTAAACCCAAACAGGCAAAGGCGGTAATTATTTACACTCTTTGTCTTATTTGGGAAGAGAGAGAGGTACTGTATGAAGCCCAAGTAACAAAGCAATAGATGCTGAAAAGTTACAATACAGACATGGGCCTATCTTATAATTAACACTAATATTCCAAGAGCCCATTAAAAATAATAATAGCATACAAAAGGGACAAATTCTTAACATGACGTCTAGTACCAAATACTAGAAATAACACACTCAGTAATTAATTTTAGCACTTAAAGCTAGGCTAAAATCAGTAGCTATGGCATCTAAACACAGAAATGCAAAATTGTTTATACAAAGTGATTTTTACTTTTTTTTTTTTAATATAAAAGACTGGTGGATTTTTGGAAGAAAGGCTATGTGGGTGGGCGCAGTAGAGGAGTCAAGCAACCCAATCACACAACAGAGACGTGAAATACAAAAGCTACTGTTGACAGTCAAGCTCATTCGGACCCAGGGTGAAGAACAAGAAACAAGCTGTGAGAAAATGTAAATGATCTGCCTGGATCCCAGGGCAAGGAATGCTTCCCTGTGGGGAAGATGGCTAGGGCAACTGTTTGACCAATTTTCCTAAAATAAACCCCCTAGGCAAAAAGGACCCACACATAGACACACACACACACACATATATGCACACACAGACACATGCACGCACATATATCCACACACACACACTCTCTGGACATGCAACAAAAATTGAGAGGCCGAGGAAAGAGAAAGGAGAATGAAAAGAGGAAATGATCTGTATTCTTTACCTTTAGTCGCGAGATGTCAAGACCTTCTTCTGGAAATTGATACAAGAATGAGAGCCATAGGTGAACTATTTAGAGCTATAGGAACTGATCACAAGTGGTTTCTGCTAATGAAGACATTGAAGACGCACCACTTTTCACTTGAAACCCAACTGTACTCGAATTTCTAGTCTCGTGTACACACCTATTGAGTTTTCAAAAACATCTAAAAAAACTGGTCACTCCACAGAATGTGCATTATACCTATTTAATGTACATTTTTATGATCTTTTATAATAATGCATATTTTTATTACCCCCTTTGATAATAATGTACTTTTTTATTATCCACTTTTATAATATTACCAATGCAAATAAACTGCTTTCTCCATACCAGTGTGCCCACGGGATGTGCGTAGGCACAGAATTTAAATCAAAATTTAAATCAACCTAAATGGTTAGATGTCAGGAGGGGGAAGCAAGAGCTTATTTCTCCACTAAGCAGTGGTGTGTTACAATATATAGGCAATAAAAGGAGTGCTTTTATTAAAAATATTGACATTTTGTTCCTCACAAGGTTTTGCATCAATTTTTTACTTCTTAAATAATGTATTAACCGAAGAGAAGCTTCTCAAGAATGGAAAAACAAACACCACATGTACTGCCTAGTAATCTGGAACTAATTGATGGGCACACATGGGCACGTAAAGAAGGCAAAATCCTTGGAAATCAGGAAGGGAGGCAGGACCCGGGGGTGGGGTGGGGTAATAACCTACCTACCCCCCAGGTACCATGAATCCTGTTCAGGTGGTGGTACATTTATAGTCCTGACTAATTATAAAGCTATCCATGTAATATTTAAAAAATAAATAACATATTCAAATATTGTCTTGGAGATTAACTTTTTAAATGAAGTTTTGTGCCCCAAACCAGCACCTCACATCAGTGCCAGCCCTGTTAGGAGGATGAGGCAGGGCACCCACCACAGTCTCACACTTTCTGCCTCCTTGTTGACAGCACTCACCCTCTAGACCCCACTCTACCGCACACACAAAACATACTTGAAAATTAAGAAATGAAAAACTTTGCCAAGAGGGTTAACTAACTGTAGCGAGTAGATTAGGAGAGTTAACGTAAGCTAATGCAGGCTCGTCACCGTGAGCAGCTCACAGGCTCATGTGAGTGGTGTATCTCCTTTGTTTAGTACTTTATGGGGTGATGCTTGTACATACATCAGTTCACCATTTCACAGCCTATCAACCTTATGAGGCAGGAATTGGGATCTTCTGTCTTACTGATGAGAAGATCAGTATGATATTCTGTAATACTGATGAAACAAAGGATGAATGTGATTAAATTATTTGTGCAACATTAAACAAGGGAACAGACCCTGAGATCAGGTTTCATGCCCCTGGGGTCACTGTTGTTTCCTCTACTTTAGTTGTCTTAAAGTACCCAAGTATGGTGAGATAAAGTAGGATAATATGTAGAACAGAGGGGAAAATTAAGTACTGTAAACATTTGTTAAAATTTTCTGAGATTTCAGTACAAATACAGATTACTTTGTAGAAAAAAGCGTTATACAAACACAGGATGTATCTTTAAGAAATGAGGTGGCCTACTTAAGACAGAAAGACAGCCTGGCTCAGAGACAAAAAGCTGAAGCACAGAAATAATAGTTGCAAAATAGTAGCCCACCTGTGCTTAGATTACACATCCCGGAACGGACTACCAACAGGGCAGCTTCCACTGTCTACTCAAACAAAGCTGGTGGATAAAATCAAAAGTAAAAATCACTTTGTATAAACAATTTTGCATTTCTGTGTTTAGGTGCCATAGCTACTTATTTTAGTCTAGCTTTAAGTGCTAAAATTAATTGCGAGTATGTTATTTCTACTATTTGGTACCCAAATGGAATCCTGCTTAGATGTGTTATTTTCTCATAGTTGGGTTTGAATGACCATCCTAACTTCCTATGAAAATCCTCCGATTTCATCTTAAACCATTATTTCTCAGAAGATAAAAGAAATTTTATGATTAATGGGAAGCAGGCTTATCGAAAACATCCCAGGGGAAAACAGATCTATGAGCTAGGTTTTAGGAAAAAACTCCCAAAACTAGACAGATGATGGGATACTTAAAAAAGGCAATGAAGGATGGCAGCAAAATTTCCTTTGCCAAATATTTTAAAGAATAGACAATTATCTTGTAGAGAATAGTCTTAAGAATCTCTGTAGATGTACCAGGCTGTTCTTGTCTGTGGGTTTTTATTTGAGAGCCAACTGAATAGAAATCTGCAAGTCTGGGAATTGACTTGATCCTTACAAGAAACTCAGAATTCTACAGCAAGCAATGTGATTCTAGAAGGGTCTTCACTGGCAGTTGAATCAACATCCATCTAAATTTAAATCATCTTCTAATTGTCTAGACAGGGGACAATACTAACATCCCAGATAGGGGATGGACAGCAACCATTTCCACCATTTCCCCAGGTATCAAGCAAAGGGGCCGAAGGCAGAAATGGAATTTTGCCAAATCCAGGTTGACTATCAAAATGCCATGAGGAAAATGACTAGTAGCCCCGAGAAATCAATGAAAACCTTCAGTCTGGGTCATCTCATCTTTGCCAATCACAGGCAATAAGATGAGATTGTCTTTGTTTTGGGTGTTGTTTCTTAAGGTTTTTTTCCCCAGGAGAAATGGATAGGCAAAGTAAATTTGTTTGTAGCTCAAAAAGTCTTATTCAGAAAGACTTAAAGATGACAAACTAGAAATACAAGCTACAGGAAGGAAAAGTATTTGGACACCCCCTGGATCACACCCATAGCCTCCTGTCTGAAAAATGTGCTCACGTGTCATCTTTAGACTCTTAGCTACTTGAGAGCTCAGGGTCCACATCTGATTGAAGCCACAGCAACCAGCCCATGCACCATACATAGTGCTCATTAATGAATTTCTGTTCAATAATTAAATGGGTCCCTTTTGCTACTTTGCAAGTTTTCAAGAGACAGAATTGAGATATTTTTCTCTCCTCCTCTCTGCTTGGCACATTCCTACTGGTTTTTGAAGACCCGCTCAATTGAATCATTTCTTAACTCCTCAAAGATCTCTGCTCATACCGCTATTCCAGAACTTACCATACGGACAAGTAATTCTAGAGCTGCACTGGCTGATGGGATCGCCACTAAACAATTATAGCTATTGAGGGCTTACTTATAAGGAATGAATATGAGTCTGATTTGTCTGGAAACTCTGCAGAGTTCCTCAGCTGAGGTGTTTTCATTTGGCTCAAGAAATAGGTTCCCTTTTGAGGAAAACATGTTCATTACGAACATGAAGCATGTAGTCTAATGACACAGAGTCAAACTGATGGGAAGTCAGGTGGGGCAACGAACAATGCTGTCCAAGGCACAGGATACATGAAAAGATTGCACACATCACAATGTTTAAAGTTCAATATATTGCTAGCTCAAACTGCTCAGATTAGAGCAGGGATAACTGTATGTAAACAGAATTATCTTAGATTCCTAGGTTTAAATTTCCAACTGACTTTTAAGTAGGTATGCTATACATACTACTCAAGTTCATTCTGCTGGCCTTGATCTGAGATCCTGCAATGTTTTCTATTTAAATGTGGATTTCTTTTTGTTTTTTAAGGAGAAAAACGCAGGGACCATCAGAAAAAGGAGAATATAATGTTAGCCTTGATGTTTCCCTTGGGTTGAAAGTTTCTGTATTTTCTTTATTGTCATTTATTCTAAGGACAAATTCAATCCAAACCCACAAAAATGGGCCAAACACCTGCTGGGGTGCCACCGAACTGTGCAAGGTGTGGGTTATTAACAAGTGAGTAAGACCAGGAACAAGAGATTGCTCCAGATCTCTGGTTTCATCATTTCTGTTACTTCTTACTCCCATGAAAATGAGTCATAGCTTTAGTCATGGCAAGGTGGGGGGAAAATAAAACAAGTTTGTAAATAAGGAAGGCAAGATAAAATACCTCCAAACCTTAAAATGTAAGTTATAAAATGAATGAGAGTAGAACCCCGTACCATTACAAATAGAAACTTCCCAGAAAATACTGTGCAGGGCACGAGAAATAAAGCATACCCTCGAGTTCATAGTCTGCTCATTCCTCCTAATCATTAGAAAATAAAATTAGTCTCATCCAAGACACCTGCAGCCATTTAAATCTTCACACGGCCTCATTCTGCAAAGCATATCTATCTGAATTTCTTTTGGTCAAGATAACCTAGACATGCTGTAAGTTATAAACTGCCTATCTAATTCTCGTGTTAAGGGCCATTCCAGAGAGAAAAGAGCTCAATAGTAGTTAAATATCCCAATAAGTTATCTATTTTTTATTATCATCTATGAAGGAAAAAAAATAGTTTAGACCATTTAGACAAAAAGTATTTTTGTCTCCTATTTAGGAAAAAAAATTATATTGTTTCCTTTATTGTTTCTGACCCTCCTCAAAGTCAAGAAATTATCCTTGAACAGATGCCAGACACTAAGAATTATTCAAAGCACTACAGTGACACATCAAAGGGAGAAGAGACTGGGAAATTAATTGCAACAATTTCTTTCGGACACTCTAACAAGTGCTTTAACTGGTATGTAGGAGTGTCAAAGTCCAGGAATGCAAGAAGGGGAGGACTTTATTGGAAGAATACAAATTGGAATGTGGTTGACCATTTGAATTTATTTTCTTGTCTAGTAAAATTAGCAAGCAGTATGTTCCAAGAAAATCCATCACTTACCAACCAACTGAAGAACGATTTTTTTTTCCCCTTAAGAACCCTTTCTAAAATGTAACAACTAGAAATGCATTCTTGGTCTGCATATTTCAGCTTCACTGAAATTTCTTGTTATTAAAAAAATGTGCAAACAACTAGGTAATAGTGTTACGCAATGTGGAAAATCTGTTCTGATTATTTTTAAAGTTCTTATATGATCTACCTTGAAGCCCAGTAAGATATTTCTTAGTGAAAAATTAATAGCAAAGATTACGACTGTTGAGATTACAGCAATAAATGCTCATTAAATTTTAATTCTGTGCGCAATTTGGTATTTAGAAAGCAAATCTGTGCAAGATTTCTGGTCTTCTACCTAGGAAAAACAGGCTAATTCACGAAAACAATATCACCAATGATACGAAAGAGGAAGAATATTTATCCCGGTTAGGAGAGAGTATTTGCAAGAACTTTAGTAAAACTATAAATAATTAGTTTTTAATTGTCAATCATTCTCAGCTATTCCTTAAACCAGAGATTCCACACTCTACTTTCCTAACCTGAGTTACTATACAATCTTGAAAGAAAATTAAAATATGATTTTATGTGATTCCATTGCCTCAGAAGTATTCAGTTTTCTAACATTAAAGGCAGGAATCCGACTTATGATTATGAGACTAGTTATTTATTTTACTGAGTTTTTTTTTAATATGCCAATTTGTTAATAAAATAACATCCTTTTCTCCAGAAATCATCTTAGGATAAATAGTCAAGTCTAGTCCTTTAAGACACTCCGTTTTGTACCTCTTCCTGAAGATGGGATTTTTATGGCAAACGTTGCAGGTGTAATTGCTATCATCTGAATTCCCCCCTGAAAATTCATATGTTGAAGTCCTAACCGCCTGTACCTCAGAACTTGACAGTATTTGGAGATAGGGGATTCAAGGGGGTGATTACGTTAAAATGAGTCATTATGTAGGGTCTTAATATAGTCTGCCTGGGGTCTTTAAAAGAAGAAATTTGGACGCACAAAAGGGACACCAGGGATGCAAGTTTCATAGAACACTTCAAGTGTCACCATCCCCCTCCCAATTCACATGTGGCACTTTAATTGTCCCATATTTTAGGTCTACCTGATTATGTAACCTTCAAATCAGACATCCTTATCATTGTTTCAATCATTAATGCTTGTATTTATGTCCTCACTACTCCTCCATGTCTTACTCACCATTCTTCCCTGTCTATCAGACATTCGAGCTTTACTTCTTCTATCTGAAACACGTCCTCCAAAGTCTCCTTTAGCGATGATTTGTGATGATTTATAGGAACGGCTTTGTCTGCTACTTTCATTACATCACTTTATTCTTCAAAGACAACTTTACTATGTACACAATTGGAAGCTGAAAACTGTATTCTCTCAGAGTACTGAAGGCATTGCACTGGCTTCTCGTTTTTATTGTTGCTATTGAGAAATCCATCACCTTCTTCCCTCTTCCTTTGAAGGGGATCTGTCTTTTCTCTCTGGCTGCATTTAGATAAGCTCTTCATCTTTGATGTGCTGCCAGTGCACTGAGATGGGTCTCAGCATGGCTTTCTTTTTGCTCTTTCTGCTTGCAAATCATAGCCTTTCGAAGCTGAGGATTGGTCTGTCAACATTTCTGGAAGATTCTCAGCCATGACATTTTTGGTGGTTGTGTTTCTCTATTATGTTCATTATATCCTCTTTAACTCCAACTAGAATTTATTATACTTTCATACCCACTATCCTCTGAGTCTCTTAAATTACTATCCTTATTTGCCACCTGTTTCTACCCCAAGCTTAATACTGGACCAGTACTCTCGGATATATTTTTCAGTTCACTAAATTTTTCTTTTGCCATATACAGTCCACTGTTTAATAATTCTTTTCAATATAATCATTATACATTTTGATTTCCAGAAGCTCTGTTCGTTATGTTTCCAAATCTGCTTGGTCCTTTCAGCTTCTTACTCCTTGCTGATATCTTTAAACCCTCTCCCCCCTTTATTTCTTAAACATATTTCACATGTATCTTTTGAATTTTATATATCTAAATCTTGGTATCTGAAGCCTCTGAGTCTCATCTGCTATCTATCTGTCTCTCTCTCTCTCTCTCTCTTTCTTAATTCTCTTGCTGGCTCACTCATGGTGGCTTAATGGTTTATTTTTAGAAGGGGTAGGTTTCTCGTGATTTCTAACTGTAGGTACGTATCTCTTGAAACTTTTTAGTGGGAAATATTTGAAGACCAACTGGAAATTCCACTCCTCAGGGAGGATTTGTGTTTTCTTCTCCCAGTCCCCTGCACTCACCAGTGACCTAGGTTTACACTAAAGCATAAAGCCTCCTGTGGATTTTTAGATCACTCGGGTAGCCTCAACCCTGGCTGGAAACGCACATGAGGGCCAGCTAGTGGTTATCATTTCTCAAGAAACATATTTTCCTTTCCTCTAAGCAGAACCTACGTTGTATCAGATAAATCTTATGACTTTTCTGCACAGAGTGTTTATGTGCCATTCATCATAATATTACCTAGGATTTAGCTTTTGGAAACCCAGATTTATGTAGGGATCTTCTGCTGGACCATGTGCAGGTCAAAATGGAGGTCTAAGGTCATTGAGTTTCATAAATATCTTCAGGTTTTCTGATCTTTTAAGATTCCTGCTTCCACCTACTTTAATCTCTACAATGGCGTATTTTCTTGCCAGCTCAGTGATATACTTGAAAAGATATTTTTATAACACAGAATCCAGGATTTACACTTGTTTACAGTGGGTTTTCCAGGGGATCTAGCCGCCACACTGTCAGTAAAAAAAGTCACTAAATAAATTCTTAAAGACTTTAAGAAGCCTCAATTCAAAATCCCCTTATTCTATCGAGTAGATTTAATTTTTAACGACATATTTGTATCACTAAGTATATTTTATACACATGTACTTGTAAAAATTTTGGGATTTCTATGAGTGATAAATGGGAAAACATTATCAAAACTTTTACCGTTAAGGGAATATTCAAGTAAAGAGGAGAACACTGAACACTCGGTTAAATATTTCAGATATTAATTAGGTGATGATGGCTAATATAATTTAATTTCTATCAATGGTTGAAATTTTACCTTGGAATTTTATTAGCTCTGTGGTGTGTATGTCTAAGTAGGAAATAGAAACTAAATATATGAGTTACTGCCCTTCTGATATTGTCAACCCCAATCAAAATGTAATGAAGTGACACAGGAAGTGCTATTCTCATGAGATACTTCACTCTCCAGACAAATAGAACCTGTAAAACCAAAAAGGTTTTGTAGGTAGGGCCCCCAAATAAGTAGTTAAGTCACTTCACCGGGAAAACATTTAAATACCTGGCTTAGCGTTGCATTCAACTCTCCTCCCACGCCAAAATGTAACCCGATGACAGACTTCTTGTTTTATTTTTCATTTCCTATAGATGGTAGTTAACCATCAGCCAACATCTCACACAAGCAGAACAGAACCTCAGAAGCGTAGGGAGAACAATCTAATTTAAAATACTGTTAAAGAACAGATGATTATGCTGGGTGCAGTGGTGGGAGCTCACGCCTGTAATCCTAGCACTCTGGAAGGCCGAGGCGGATGGATTGCCTAAGCTCACAGGTTGGAGACCAGCCTGACCATGAGCAAGACTCCTCCATCTCTAAAAAGGCATTGAGGGCACCTGTAGTTCTAGCTACTGGGGAGGCTGAGGCATGAGAATCCCTTGAATCCAGGAGTATGAGGTTGCTGTGAGCTATGACACCACGGCATTGTACTCAGGGGAGACAAAGCGAGACTCTGTCTCAAAAAAAAAAAAAGAAGAGCTGATTAATCACACTTCTGTGGGTTATATTCTTCTTCTCTGTTGTTCCCAATTTTTGTAATGAATGGGTGTCATTAACATCTGTTTTTCCATGAAGACCATTAAAAATTTAGTTATCAATATTCTCTGCCCAGATTAGAGCCTCTACTAGTCCAGGCAAATAAATGGTGCAAGTTTAATATAAATCCAGTCGACAAGCATCTATCGATCGATTACCTCTGGTGCACCAAGTATTATGCTGGGCATTCAGGGAGAGCAAGAATGAGTGAAATATACTTACAGCCTGGAGAAAATAAGGCATGTGTATCAACACTGTGGTGCAGGTGAAATGTACTGTAGTTAAGATACAAGCAAACGGCTAGCCGGAACCAGAGGGTTTTATTGGGATGGCACAGACAAAGTGACATTTAAAGTCAGCCTTGGGGGATTCAGAAAGCAGAGCTCAGTACTCTGAAGGAGGGAAAGGCACCAGAAAAGGAAAATGAGTGAATTCAGAAGAGCAAGAGGCAGTCCTGCTAGACTGGGGCTCAGAGAGTGCAGATAGCAAGGGCTCAGGGTGTCACCAAGGGGGAAGAGATTGCCGCCCTGCTAAGGAGCAGAAGCTTCGTTTCTGGAAGTACAGGGTATCCTGGCCAACTGTCCCGTGTTTCCCATGTAATCTGTTGCTAATAATAAAGTATGAATAAATCCATGTAAAGTATGAAATAGAAGACAGCCAGCATGCTCCCTGGAGTAACATTTCTCTCATTAGCTGAGATTTGCCTCCTAGAGCAGGACAGAAGGAGGCTGAGCTCTGTGAGTCCCAGCACTGTGACTGCCCAGCACCAAGTGTGCCTTCAGGAATCCCAGAAAGAAGCAACCTGGAAGGACTTTTCATTTCTACAAATTTTTGTCTGTTATGATACGATTTGCGGGTGTTCCTGGGAAGGCTTCTTGCACATGTGTGTCCTTGGCCATGTACACTATGATAGAAAGACCAGGGGATACCGGAGGCCAGAGGGGAAGGAGGTGAGGCAGAGAAAGCAGCCCTCGCCAGCCTCTGTCTTCCTGGCTGCGTACCACTGGCCTCTCTAACCACATGTACTGATGCCAAGTGTGGGCTCAGCATGTGCAGGACAGAAAGGGAATCCAACAGGGATCAGTGTCTAGTCATGATCAGAGCTATGCTTGGGAGGAGCCCTCTGGATGTACAAGGTGGGGAAAAACAGGCCGGTGAAGCATCTAGAAGGCCAAAGCCTGGCAAAGAGCCTTCTGCACGCATCCAGGGTTAGAAGGGATTGACTAATAACCATGTCACCAGAAAGGAGGGGACGTACAAAGGAGACAATGAACACATTAATTTAAAATTAGGGAAAACAGTTACGTTTTAAAAGGAAAGCCACTAAAAAAACCCCATAGAACAGATTTAGGGGAAAAGAGTGACACAATGAGCAGAGTTTAATTCCACTGACTTCCAGGTCCTGAAATGACAAAGTGCCTTAGGTGTTTGTGGCTCACAATGGAAACAGCAATCAAGTCAGGTGAAGCTGCCCCACTGCTGTCTGGGGAAGCTGCCAGCTGCGGGAGGACAGGGAAGAGGGCGGGAAAGCTCTTCCTGCTGACTGGACACTCTGCTCCTGCTGTCTACAGGGCTGGCTCGGGGCCCCCCTCAGCCGAGCACTGCACACGGAGGGGTCACCGCCACCACCCTCCACTCACTGCCCACCTGTCAGAATCGTTAAATGAGAGGGGACACAGAAAAGTGCTCTGTGCGTGTGTCCTTGTCCTCCCAGGCTGTATGATCTCACGGGCTCATTTAGAAAGCATGTCAGGTGTGTGGAAATATAGAATTTCATTGTGGTCTGCTCCTTCTATGGGAAACTAAAAGCCAATTTTTTTTTTCTATTAAGTCATAGACACATAGATCATGAATACATTCACGCATATGTGGGGTACAATGTGTTGACTTTTTTGTACAACTTGGAGCGCTTACATCAAACTAATTAATATAGTTTTCACCTCACTTACTTGATTATTGTGTTAAGACATTTATGTTCTACACAAAATAAATGTTCTACATTTATGTTTAATTTGACTCGCATCTTTGCAATATGCTCCATAAGTGTGGTCCCACCATTTACCCTCCCTCTATCAACTCCCCCCTCCCCACCATTCCCACTCCATTTCTCTCCTTCATCCTGGGCTATAGTTGTGTTCTATCTTTCTTAAGGAAGTGTGAGTAAATGTAAGTAGGTTTCATAGAAGTACTGAGTACATTGGATATTTTTTCCTCCATTCTTGAGATACTTTACTCAGTAGAATATGTTCCAGGTCCATGCATGTCAACATAAAAGAGTCTCTTTCTTTTGTAAGGCTGCATAGTATTCCATGGTATACATATACCACTATTTATTAATTCATTCATGGGTTGATGGGCACTTGAGCTTCTTCCATGACTTGGCTATTACAAATTGAACTGCGATGAATAATCTGGTACAAATATCTTTTTTGCCAAGTGATTTTTGGTCTTTTCAATATACTCCTAGTAGAGGAATTGCAGGATCCAATGGCAGGTCTATTTTTAGATCCCTGGGTGTTCTCCAAACTTCTTTCCAAAAGGAACATATTAGCTTGCATTCCCACCAGCAGTGCAGAAGTATTCCGTTTTCTCCACATCCACACCAATATCTGTAGTTTTGGGATTTTGTGATGTGGGCTACTCTTACTGGAGTTAGATGGTATCTCAAAGTGGTTTTGATTTGCATTTCTCTGATGATTAAAGATGATGAGCATTTTTTTCATATTCCTGTAGACCATACACCTGTCCTCTTCAGAGACGCTTCTGTTCAAGTCTCTTGCCCATAGTGAAATGGGATCATTTGTTCTTTTCATATTAATAAGTTTGAGTCCTCTGTGGATCCTGGTTATCAGACCTTTGTCAGAAAAAGCCAATTTTCTATTACAGGTTTTGAACGCTTTGACTCTAGATCAAAATGCTCATTCATAACATCATGAATCCATATATATATAAAATCTTATTTAAAATAAACCAAAGGAGCTTCTGGTTCAAAGAAAGTGTCACAGCCCAATCACGGGCTTCCTCCTTCTCCAGAGGTAGGAAGCAGTTGGGATGGACTGGCATGAAAATTAGAGCAGAAGAAACCACAACCCAACACACCAGAGACAATCAGGTCTTCCTAGAAGCCAAGTTCATAAATGGAAAGCACCCTGGAGCAAGGGTCAAGGCAGTTCATTAAAGCCTTCCCTTGGGAACAGCTTGGAGAACTGTGCCTTTTCCCCTCTTGCCCAATACACACGGTCTTTAGCCTCCACTCAAAGCCTGAGCTTGGCTTGCTAACAATGGGGTGATCTAAGTGAGAAAGTTTCCTACTTGGAGGTTTGAGGTCACAGAGAGACTAAGAAACTCCAGATATTCAGCATAGACAGAGAAAAAAATAAATCAAGAAGGCAGGTCTGATCAGGACCAGGCACAGAGGAAGCCTTCCCCACCGACGTCGTTCCGGCCCACAACCCTGCTTGTTCCTCTCAGCCTGCATGAGGAAATGCTCCCATCACTGACCCAGAACCAGATCAACTCGCCCGGGGAAGTGGGGGGCGGGGGGCAGAGATATGGCAGGGAGACAGACTCATACACTCACACTGAAACCACTGACCACTGGCCTTCCCAACCTTGACTTTCATAAATATGAACCCTACAAATCGGCCATACGGATACAGAACAGTTGAGGAAAACTAAGAGCAAGAAAGGGAAGACACAGGTGAACCCACTCAGTAAGTCATGTAAAAGATGAAATGGAGATTATTCTGGCAATAAAAGAGCATTTTAAAAGTCTCTTTTCCACCCTTAGAGAGATTGCAACAGCTTCTTGCACCCATAAAGCAAGAGAAAACTGCAATGAAAAAGGAGGGCCAAGGGACAGGATTCTGCCTGCTTCATAACCTTTGTTTCTACCCCATTTGGGGTAAGGGAGTACAAAGCGGGATTATCAATGGATGTCCAAACAGGGACCATGGGAAATACGATTTAGTTGGTCTCGCTACAGAGTGGAAACAAATGAAGCTGGAGATTCACTTTGTCATGAAGGAAAAAGATAAAGAGAATAAGGTGGTGATGGAGGTGAGGACCTCTAGGCCCTGAGGCTGGGGGAGGAGTGAGGGCCTCTGGGCCCCCAGGCTGG
>NW_003852521.1:4373184-4398198 GCF_000181295.1 Otolemur garnettii
GGAGGAGTGAGGGCCTCTAGGCCCTGAGGCTGCAGGAGGAGTGAGGGCCTCTGGGCCCCGTGGCTGGGGAGGGCAGTAACAAAATACTTGCTCATCTCAGTGTGCATTCAGAGCGTACTCCTAATCAGCAGCAGATAATACTGAGCTCTTTCTAGGTGTTGCAGAACATAAAAGTAGGGTTTCAGGACAAAATTAGAATATAACAACATATTTTTTAAGGACAGGGTCTCTCTCTGTCACCCATGGTAGCGTGCAGTGGTGGAATCACAGCTCACCATAGCCCTGAATTCCTGGATTTAAATAGTCCTCCCCCCCTCAGTCCCTCAATTAGCTGGGACTACAGGTGCACCACCATGCCCAGCATAAACAACAGAGTCTTAGAAATTAAAAATATGTTTGCCAAAATTGAAAATTAAAAAATGCACAGTTTGAATAATAAAATTTTCCTGACTAAAGACCTAGTAGCTGGTCTTATGTGTAAGAGAATTCTAAGCATAACGTAAAAAGAAAACAGAGAAAAACCTGAGAGACACGCAAAACAGATAATGGGGATTCAATATCTATCAATAATGTAATCTACAAGGAGAAAGTGCAGACAATAAACAGGAGAAAGAAACTAACATCACAGAAAATTTCAAAGAGACGAAGAAAAATGAAACTCTAATTAAAAGGCCTATTGAAAACTTACAGGATTAAACAAATAAACAAACAAAAACCACTCACACCTAGAAGCACGATAAAGAAGTTTCCCCACTCAAAGGATAAATAATAGTTTCCCAGGAGAAAAAGCCACGTGACATCAAAGCAATAAAACTCACACTGGCAGCAGAATTTCTCATTAGCAGCAATGAAGACCAGAACATATAAGGGGGATATCTTCAAAGTTCTGAGAAAGAAAAAATTTGAAACTAGAACGCTGTCAAACTATAAGCAAATCCAAAGGCAAAGTTTTTGAAAGAATATAAGGGAGGCCAGAAAGTTTATAAGGCACACATCCACTCTGAAAATTTACTAAAGGACATATTCCAATCCATAGAAAACACACCCAAGAAAAATGAGGAAAGACATAAAAAGGTAAGTTTGATCCAGAAGGAGTGACTGGCATGCTTAGCAAATTCTCCTTTGAGCATCACTGCAACCACAATAACGAATAGACAATAATATGAATGCTAGTTATATAATAAACCTCTATACAATGCATGAAATACATTTTATAAATAGAACAATAACCATTATAAACCATGTCAATCTAAAAGCAATAATACATTAGGAGCAAAAAAATTTTTTAAAGGAGCAGAATAAGAGAATTGGAAAAAAGTGTCAATGTACAAGTTCTTTGATCTCTTATAATGAACCATCAATAGGCATAGCTAAAGTTGATGAGTTAAAAATACAGGCTTAGGTATTATTTAACAATGAGTGAATGGAAAAATTGTAATCAATATCATTACACAGGTAGAATCCAGTAAAGTGAGAGAAAAGGTCAATGTACTAAATTCATCATTCCCAATAGTGGGAAAGTGACGGAAATGATCCAAAGCTAAATAGACAAGAAACAGACATAAAACATAATGTCCTGAGGAAACACTTTAGGTAATAAGACTGGGCGTAGATGAGAAGGGCTATCTGTACCTTTTCTATATACCCTTCTGCATTGAATTTGTTTACCATATATATTCATTGTTTACCTAACTTTTTGAAGCCAGACAAATATAGTCCAAAAATAAGCAAACAAGTATGTGATTTATACATGTATGTATATAAAGGAATACAGATCTTAAAAACTATAGCAGGTTTGAAAAATTCTTAGGCATACATATTTCATGGCTTGGAAAGACAGTGTATTAAGCGAAAGATAGCAAGTTTCAGATCAGATGATACACGATCCCAAACAGGCAAAAATAAATTATGTGTGTACGTGTGT
The DNA here is from genome assembly GCF_000181295.1 of Otolemur garnettii. Lineage (NCBI taxonomy): Eukaryota > Metazoa > Chordata > Mammalia > Primates > Galagidae > Otolemur > Otolemur garnettii. Next base: position 4,375,109 of record NW_003852521.1, read on the forward strand.
GTGAACATGCCCAGGGAATGTCCTGAGGCAAGTTCATAAAATGTCCACTAAGTTTATTTACTGCAAAGAGATTTTTGGAAGCATAGATCAACGTAACTTTTGCCTCTTAATATGTAAACTTCATCATTTCAATTTTTTCAACAAGCCCATCTGTATATCACATGATTACAAAAACAGACAAGTGAAGTTCTATTTCCTAATGGCATGATTATATAGAGAGAGAAGAACACAAAGACTCCACAGAAACCTGTTAGAATTGATAAACAAGTTTAGTAGTTGCAGGATACAAATCAATGTACAGAAATCAGCAGTGTTTCTATACATTGATAACACACTATCCAAAAAGGAAGTTACACCAGATTGTTCACTGCAGCTCAATTCATAACAGCCAAGTCACAGAAGAAGCCCAAGTGTCCATTGACCCATGGAAGGATTAATAAATTGTGGTATATGTACACCATGGAATATTATGCAGCCTTAAAAAGATGGAGACTTTACCTCTTTTATGTTTACATGGATGGAGCTGGAACATATCCTACCTAGTAAAGTATCTCAAGAATGGAAGAAAAAGTATCCAATACACTCAGTACTATTATGAAACCAATTTATAATCACTCACACTTTCATATGAAAGATAAATCGTAACTATAGCCCAGGATGAAGGATAGAAGAGGAAGGGAATGGAAGGGGAGGGGGAGGTTTTATGGAGGGTAAATGGTGGGACCACACCTATGGTGCATATTGCAAGGGTACATGTTAAATCTATTAAGCATAGAGTATAAATGTCTCAATACTTAAATAAATGAGGTGAAGGCTATATTAACTAGTTTGATGTAAGCACTCCAAATTGTATTTAAAATTAGCACAATGTACCCCATAAATGCATTAATGTATACATGATCTATGTGTTTGACTTAATAAAAGAATAATAATTATAAAGGAAATTAAGAAATGTAAATCCCATTTGTAACAACAAAAACAACAGCAAAATACTTAGGAGTAAATTCCACCAAACAGGTTTTCATAGTTTTTATGCTAAAAACTAATAAAACACAGATGAAATAATAGAAAAAAAATACAAATAAATAGAAAGATATCCATGTTTATGGTGTGAAAGAATTAATATATTAAAATGTCCATACCACCAAAAGTAAACTACAGATTCAATGCAATCTCTATCAAAATCCAATGTCATTTTTCACAGAAGTAAGAAAAGGCATTCTTTTTTTTTGGCTGGGGCAAGGTTTGAACCCACCACCTCCAGCATATGGGGTCAGCACCCTACTCCTTTGAGCCACACGCACCATCCAGAAAAGTCATTCTTTAAATTCTCATGGAACCACAAAAGATCCCAACCGAAAACAACCAATCTTGAGCATAAAGAAAAAAGCTGGAGGCATCACACACTCTGATTTCAAAATACATTATAAATCTATTATAATCAAAACAGTATGATTCTGTCATTTAAAAAAAAAGGCACATTGACCAATAGAACAGGATTAGAAACCAAAAGAAACCCATGCATTTGCAGTCAACTGATTTTCAACAAAAACTCCGAGAATACAAGAAGGACAGCCTCTTCAAGAACGGTGGAAGGAAAACCAGAAATCCACATGCAGAAGAGCGAAACTGGACCCTAATCTCACAATATAACAAGAAAATACACTCGAAATAGAAGAAAGCTTCAACATAAGCCCAGAAACTGTAAAACCACTAGAAGAAAAGATAGGGGGAAAACACTGTAACGTTGGTCTTTGCTGTTTGGATACAACCCCGAAACCACAGGCCACAAAAGCAAAGGTACAAATTTTAGATGACATCAAACTAAAAATCTTCTGCACAGCAAAAAAACCAAAAAACAGAACAAAAAGGCAATTCACGGAATGGAAGAATATATAAACCATGCATCTGACAAAGGACTAATAATCAAAATTTATAAGGAACTGAAACAACTCCATAGCAAGAAAACAAATACCCCAATCAAAAAAAAAAAAAAATAGGCACAAGACATGAACAATTTGAGTTTTATTCTTTGGATAATCTAAGGACTTCCATACTTGGGTGTGGAGAGGGAGGGTGAGACCCAGGGATTGAAAATGATATAATTTTAAAAATTGGCACCCTGAAGGGTGGCATCACTCCACCCAACAGGCAACCAGGCTTCCATCCCCTGAGAAGAGACTGGAAGATTTCAGCGGTGGAAAAAACTAATCAGTCCCGGAAAACACATCGTGTCGAATCCCACTAATCCAATACCTCTGCTGAACGTGCTCGCAGAGCTCCACCTCAGCATTTTTAGTTCCTTGTGGTTAAAAATAAATATTTATGATAAGCCTCCAAAATCATGAGTAAGGCAAAGAAGGGAGGAAGTCTACAGAAAGAGATGAGTCAGGGAGCAGGAAAAAAGTGGGTTGTTGGTTTTTTTTGAACCCTATAATAAATATCCTTCCCCAGAGAGATAAAAAGGACGCTGCAATGATAAATCCAAATGCCTAGAAATATATGTATAGATAATATATATGTATAGAAATATGTGTATAGATAATATCTATGTATAGAAATATATGTATAGATAGAAATATATGTATAGATAATTCATTTTATATCTAGTTAAAAGAAATGTTAAGAGGAAAAAGAATATGTCTTGGAAATTAAAAATAGGCCAGACATAATTTTTAAAAGTTCATCAAAAGAGTTGGAAGGTAAAGTTAAATCTTAACAAGCAGCCCTGCCCCCTCCCCCTAAGATAGAAACTTGAAAGGGCCCGCTGAGTGTGCGGTTATGAAAGTTCAGAACACTGGACACAAATGAGCCACAAATGGACACAAATGGCTGAGGCAAGGTTGGTTGGTCGGTTTTGTTTTGTTTTTCTTTTAGTTGTGCCTTTAATTTGTAAGGGAAAGAAAAGCCAATCACTATTTAATGCTTTGTGGACTGCTGTAGTAAAAGATCCCATCTGCAAAGGAATTCCGTCAACCAGGAGCCCACCACCACACCTGGGCTATGTGCTGGTGGGTGGAATCACAGCCACGTAGTCAGGGAGGACAGGAGGTGGAAGACACTTCCAGGTACTCCAGGTCTTCTCAGAAAACACAGGGGAGAACTAGATGGCCTGGGGAACCCGCTTCAGTGCTAAGCAACTACAGAAACTCCTCCACCTGAGCCTCCCAGGGGCTAAGGCCACAGAGAACACAGGTCTTCTGCAGAAGCAGACCCACCCTAGGAGCAGAGTCCCAGGCAGGCCTCCATGCAGAGGCCTCCCTCAGGGCCTGCCTTGAAGCACCAGAACTCCAGGGAGGTGCCAGAAGCTCTTGACCCTAATTGTAAGAGACAAGTGGAACGCCCCGGGATCCCAGTCCCCCTTAACTGCCTTCTACCCACTTATCATCCACGTCCTCCCTCTCACCAGCACCATTTCCCACGGTCATTCATTAGAATCATGTCTTTCATGCAGTCTCAACTCTCTGGTCCCTCTTTCTATTCACCGTACTCATCTTCCAGAACTGCTTCCTTAGCCAAATTCAACTCTCTGGCAGCTACTTACATGGATGAGCTGACCAAAGAGGAACCCATGGGAACACTTTCACAGCCCAATACCAGGTGGCCTGTGACGCAGCTCAGCTGCCACGCTGCCCTGCCCCAGCCTGTCTCCTCTCCCTCTTTCCTACAGGACTGCACCCCTCCCTCCTGCCACCTCAACCTCTCACACCTTCTCCCCGACCCTCCTCCTGCCACCTCAACCTCTCACACCTTCTCCCCCACACTCACTCCCAGCTGATGACCTCATTCCTGACTCCCTAGGAATTAAGGCAATCAGCTCTCGACAAGGTGGGCAGTTAGCAGTTTCCATTGTACTTGTCCTAACATCAGCCTGGGACACAGCCCACCCCTTTGTCTTCCTACATGTCCTCATTTGTCCCTCACGATGCCGCAGGGAGATGGAGTCTGTCTTAGTTTCCCTGTCTGGTTCCTTCTCCTCCGAGTGTCTCAGGGCTCAGTCTTGGGCCTTCTCTTTCCCCTTTATACTCCCTCTTCTGGTGTTCTCACTCATCATCCCTGTGCTAAGGACTCAGAACGTTGTATCAAGTCCAGACCCTGTCCCAGCTGTAGACATCTCCACTTGGAATATCTAAAAACATTTCAAGTTCAACACAGCCAATACTGAACTGATATCTGATATCCCCCTCACCTGCAGACTTCTCCATATCAGTTGTTGATGACTACACCTTCTAATTGTACAAGCCAAACAACCATCCTTGACCGTATTCCTTCTCTCATCCTCCCATCCTGCCCATCAGGAAATGGGCCAGCTCTACTTTAAGACCTACTCCTGATGTGGCCATTCCTCGCCCCTCCCCAACACACCATCGGCAGAACTGCTGTCTCACCTAGATTGCCATCAGTAGGCCCCTGACCTGCTCCATTCTTGGCCCCCTTTGGGTATCTTCTCATCTCAGCAGCCAAATGAACACTTGTGATAAGTCAGATCCCGTCCCTCAGAGTCCCGCAATCAGTCCCCACTTCCCTCCCAACAAAAGCCAAAGTCTTAGGTGGAATGGGATGGTGGGCACCTGAGTTCCCACTCCCTTACCTCCCTGACCACACTTTCTCCCGTCCTACCTCCCTCTTTCCTCCTGCTCCAGTCACACTGGCCTTTGTCCTGTTCCTAGACTATTCCAGTGCTCTTGCTGTGAGGACTCTGTCCCTGCTGGCCCTCTGCATGGAACACTGTTTCCTGGACATGGCTAACTCTCTCACCTCCTCCTCCGATGCTGCTCACACCATCTCTCCAGGAGGCTCACTCTAATCTCACCATCCCGCTGTGGCACTCCAGTTCTCACTGTCCTTTGTCCACAGTTCTGGGTAGCTTCCAGAAATAGATAACTAAGCTGTCCATCGTCCATCATGTTTGCTTTTTCCTGGCTCCTCCACCAGAACATAAGTGCCATGAAGGCAGGGCTCAGTGCATCCAGAACGGTGCTGGGCTGGTCATATGAAAGAGCAAAGTGCCGAATGAGCAGAGCAGTCGATGAATCTGCAGCCACCATTTCCATCCTCACTAAGGGCTGGTTAAGGCGGTGTCGCTGCTCTCTTTTTTACATGCAGAGACTCCATTTGATCAGTAGAGTCTTCCAGAGCCCTATAACTGCACCTTTAACTGCACCCCAAACACACGCATTATTTAATATCCTTTTGTGAATGTTGGTTGAGAAACTAAATAACAGACAAAAATTACTGGGATCCGTAATGCAGAAACTGAATTTGCATTTTATTAGTCATGTACCATTCAACAAATATTTAATAAGCACTTATTGCGCTCCAGGAACTGGAAATACAATGATAAAACATGGATACAAATAAAAATTTCTGCCCTCATAGAACTTACAACCTACAGGCTGCATGGGTTTATAAACACTTGAACACAGAATTCACACATGTATAAGGCATATTATTCAATGTCTGGTGCTTATACAGAGGAATGGGCTTTTTACATGAATGCCTGTATTCTCTTTTTTTTTTTTTTTTTTTGAGACAGAGCCTCAAGCTGTCCCCCTGGGTAGAGTGCCGTGGCATTACAGCTCACAGCAATCTCCAACTCCTGGGCTCAAGTGAGTCTCTTGCCTCTGCTCCCAAGTAGCTGGGACCACAGGCGCCCGCCACAACGCCTGGCTATTTTTTGGTTGCAGCCATCATTGTTGTTTGGCGGGTCCGGGCTGGGGATTCGAACCTGCCACCTTAGGTGTACGTGGCTGGCGCCTTAGCCGGTTGAGCTATAGGCGCCGAGCCAATGCATGTATTCTCAAAGGGGAAATTATTGTTTCACAGAGGACAAACGTTAGTTCTGGAGGCCAAGAAATCTCAGATATTACAATGGTTTGTGGCCTTCCAAAGCTCAACTGACCTGGCAAAATCTTCTTTAGCATTTAATTGCTCTCACCAAATTCCATTCTATTCCATTCAATCTTTCTAATGAAAAAAGAATTGAGATGCCACAGTTACGTGTCAGGCCCCCAGGTTCCTGGATCTCAGAGTTACCACCCATGCTCCAGGAGCACCACCAGCCTCGCCTGCAAATCTGCAACTCCCTCAAAATTTGGTGGCCAGGTAGGAGCCGCCCACAGCACAGAATTGCCGTGAGGACAGTTCTGTTACCTGCTGCAATATAAAGACTGAGAAAAAGATGAGATGGGGGAGAGGAGAGAAAGGAAAGAGGCTATGATTATTTAGCCTAAGAAACTTTTTTTTTAAGAAAAAAGTCATGAGAAAATAAGCATTTGAGTTTGTTCAAGGGTAGAAAAAAGTTTGTGCTGCACCAGTGACTCCTAACAATTAAGAGCTTATGCTTTCATCAATGACTAAGCGCTCTTTCACTAAGGATGATTAACGACAAAACTCAAACAAAGGTGGAGGGAATAGCCAAGCTCTCCACCTGAGAAGGTGAGAGTTGCAGGGAGGGGAATATTTCCTGCTCAGTATTTTAGACCTGAAATGGCCAGTTCGTATATCAGGGGAGTGTTCACACTCATATACTTAGGTAGGTGGTTCTGGAGCTCCTGAAAGGTGCCCGTCCTGGCCTTCCAAGCCCTCCTCACTGTGCACACCTCTGCACCCTCCCTGCTAACAGCAGAGCTCCTTCTGAAGACGCACAGAATGTCTCTTTGTAACCAAACACACACCCCCACACGCTCTTACTTGTCTCTTCCAATAGAAGTGGCAGAACCACACTTCAAATTCCTCATCTTTGGATCTCAAATAGAGCAAAAGCATAAGTGATACAAAAACTCCAGGTTATCAACACTGCTGGCTCTCGACCGGCACTGAGGCTTGCTTATGAGACTCCGCAGAGTGACGCTTTCTGAAGACAGGTCTGTGATACTTGCTCACCACTGGTGTTCAGAACACGTTCTCTCACGTAGAGAGAACTGCCCTTCAATATCAGAACTGTACTTAGAGGTAAATGTGTGTGCATTTTGATCTATAACATATGTTTTTAAATATGCACACAACACAATCACATGTGTACAGAATCTCAGTCAAATAATTTGAAAGGGCAGCATTCTCAGAAAGCCACAAGATGTTGACCAACGCAACATCCTGAAATACTTTCTGAATTACAAACTGAAGCAGCGTTGTGCACCCACCTCAGGCACACAGGCAGGAGCCTGACGGCATAGTTCTCTGCCACTACTTGGCAGCCTGATCCCTCTGTTTCTTCCTCTGTAGAATGGCGACAATAATAGTCCCTGACTCACGGGGGTGTAGAGAAGATAATATATAATCAATAAGTAGTTGCTTCCTCCACATTATAGCCTTATGGTGAATTTTATATTATTATGTTCTTTTCTCTCTCTCTATTTTTCTTTTTTAGACAGAGTCTCCCTCAGTAGAGTGCCTTGGTGTCATAGCTCCTAGCAACCTCAAACTCTTGGGCTCAAGTGATCCTCTTGTAGTTGGGAGCCTCCTAAGTAGTTAGGAGCACAGGTGCCCACCACAACACTTGGCTAATTTTTCTATTTTTAGTAGAGACAGGGTCTGACTCTTGCTCGGGCTGTTTTTAAACTCCTGAGCTCAAGCAATCTACCAGCCTCAGGCTCCCACAGTGCTAGGATTATAGGTATGAGGCACTGTGCCTGGCAATTCTTATTCTTTTTTTAAATGATAAATTGTCTAGGATATATTTGGACACTCACCAAGCCAGAATATTCATTAAAAAGTATATTCACTTCTGAAATTATGATCTGAAGTTTACTGTTGTGGCAGAGATTGCTACTTGCCTGCCAAATATCCATTCAACTCTTCTTATTAATAGAGCTCAGATTTTATTCCAGATTCAATGAGCACAGCTTAAAGAATATATTTTCCAAGTCCCTTACAGACAGATGGAGCTTAAGTTCTGTTCAACAGATATAAGAGGAAACGCTAGGTAAGACTTCCAGAAAGGCTCCTTAAAGGAAAGCACTTCAGTCGAGAAATCTGTCCCTACTAGGGTCCTGGTTTCCACTTTCTTGCTGCCTTTAAGGCAGCTGTGATGGCCGAAGCTCTAGTAACCACAGTAGACAACAAGTTGACCTTGAGAATGAAGCCTTATGCAAGGATAAGGGAATAGAAAGTCAGAACGAGCTTGGGTCCTTCAGACTATGGATGCCACGCCACTGGAGAGGAAGTCCAGATTCATTTTATAGGAGAGGAAAGAATAAGCTTTCTTTTGTTTAAGCCACTATTATTTTGAGGCTTTGTGTTATATGTGGTTGATTAGAATCCTAAAAGAGTTACACTTAAAAAGGCTTGATTCAACAATACATTTTACTTCTCACCTGTATATTCTTTCTCCTAATCCATTTAAATATTTGCATGCATAACTACTTTAAGATTGTACAATGGCTTAAAGTGTTTAAATGCAGCCAATAATAACTATTATGCAGATTAATATTAAGTCAGAAAATTGGCAGGAGCTGTTATTTTCAGGAATGTTTTTCTTTTCCTTAATTGTAACAACATGTAAAAACAAAACAAAAGCAAAACCAAATCAAATTTCAGTGAGTTTTGTTTAGTGGCAATAAGATTACTTGAAAAGGCAGGAATAACAGCATGAAACCGATCACATAAGTAAAAGGAAATATACTGGCTGAATTAATCATTAATTGATTAATCATTCAGCCAGTATATTTCCTTTTACTTATGTTAATGGCATTTTAAAAAACTAGACTCAATAGCTGTGCGTTGTGGCGGGCGCCTGTGGTCCCAGCTACCTGTGAGCCTGAGGCAAGAGGATAGCCTAAGCGCAGGAGTTGGAGGTTTCTATGAGCACTGTGACGCCACAGCACTACCGAGGGCAATAAAGTGAGACTCTGTCTCTACCAAAAAAAAAAAAAAAAACTAGACTCAAGATTAATTATATAATAAAGCCGGAAAATCAACAATAATAACCATAGCTCATATTGAACACTTACTATAGGTCTGGGTTGACCAAAGGCAAAGATCGTATATATACAATTTCATATATACACACACACACACACAAATATACACACGCCATAAGGCACACGAAGGAGAGTTATTTTTTAAAGACAAATAATAACAAAATGGTCCAACTCATTCAAAATGTGCCATCATTTCTTTAGCCTTTGCTAAGAGCAATGCACAGGAAAAGCATTCTGGAATACAAGATGTTTCCATAATACTGAACTATCCTCCCTGAGCCTCAGTGCTGTCATCCATAGATTGGGTATAAGGTTAGGAAAATAAAACCACTCAGCAAGGAAAATGCTTGGAAGCTATTATGAGCAACAGATGAGTTAATAAACTCAGCTCCACTTCTGCAAGTGGGAAAACGATAATAGCTGCGTTCCTGTTCCTCAGGTGATAACTGGCATGGAAGCTCTTTGAAGGCAGAGACATGGTCAATTTTGACCTGTGCGGTATTTTCACACATAGAACGGCACCGGGTGCATGGGAGGAGCTCATCAGTAACTGGTAAATGGAATGAAATTGTTGGTACTATAGTCATAAAAGAGATGCTGCAGGAGCCCAGAGGAATGTTTGTTTATTTCTTCCACCCTAGTTCATTGGATTGTTAATTTATCTCTTTCAATACGTTTCTATTCTTACCTAGAAATCAAAGTTTTGATAAGAGAAATCCCCTTGGAATTTCGTATCATTTTCATCTGTTTGTTTTTGCCAGGCAATGTCTGTTTCCTTTTTTTATATGCAATATAAAGTTTTATATCTTTTTTATTGTGGTAAAATATATATAACATAAAATTTATCATTTTAACCACTTTTCAGGGTACAGTTCTGTGGCATTAAGTATATTCACATCATTGTGTGGATATCACTACTATCCATCTCAGAATATATTTCCTTTTAAAAAAAAATACAGCTTTTATGGTGTATTCTTCTTTTTTTTTTGTAGAGATAGAGTCTCATTTTATCGCTCTTGGTAGAGTGCTGTGGCATCACAGATCACAGCAACCTCTAGTTCCTAGGCTTAGGTGATTCTCTTGCCTCAGCCTCCCAAGTAGCTGGGGCTACAGGTGCTCACCGCAACACCCAGCTATTTTTTTGTTGTTGCTGCAGTTTGGCTGGGGCCAAGTTTGAACCCGCCACCCTTGGTATATGGGGCCAGCACCCTACTCACTGAGCCACAGGCACCGCCCTTATGATACATTCTTAAGTTTATTACAGTTCATTCTTAAGTTTACTGGAAATAGTTAAGATTAAGTCAGAAATTGGTAAACTGGGCTTGTAATAAACATCTGCACATTTTGACAATCACTTTCATGCTAAAGACTGTCAAAGTGGGCTTACTATTTGTTAGCCAAGTAAATTAAAGAAATCTAAGTAGGTCTCTAGATTTCATGAGATTGGGGCCACGTGTTTTGATGTGTATATTAGATTAATTGACTGACTGATTGTATGGGATCATAATCTCTGCATTTGTAAATCTTTTGAACTTGAAAGCTTTCATAACCAGGTTCAAGGGCACCTCCCTCCTGTACAGATCCACTGTGAGGGGCTGAAGGACAGTATTGGTCTGGATGACAGTTTAGGGTATTTCAAGATCTACTCGGGAAAGGACGGTATATTTTTCAGTTTATATTTCTAAATTTTGGACAGCAATAAAGAAAAACCAACTTTAATTATATTCCATTTCTTACTGATTGACACAAGAAGAGAAATATTGACAGATAGAACTTGCAGATATGCTTTGGAAAATATTCTTCCAAGGCTCAGAGTCCTGAATACATTTTTAAATTCAAAGCAGTTATCTACTAGCTTTCAAATGTCCTAAGCAAACATCTTGACCAGGTAAAAAGAACCAGCTGTTATGATATGACATGTTATTCTATGAAGAGACGCTCTTCACGCCCTCCAGAGAGGGAACTGCCCACCATTTTATTAGATTTTGTGTTTATGAAATAGTCACATAATGAACACATGCAGTTCTACAAAGAGAAACTTTAATTCCCCGGTAGAGAAGGACACTTCCATCATTTTATTAAATTTGACCTTTTCTTAAGCAATCACACTTCTGCTTTTTCCTATCATTGTGTTAGGGGCTCCGCCAGATACAACTAAGTGATATATACTAGACCAAAAGGACAAGGCCACTTGTTTTTTAAACTAAGTCATGGTGAATTTGTCTCAAGAATTTTTAAACAGAACTTAGATTTTAACACATCAAGTGATTTACTTAGAAAGGAAAATGTTTCTATGAGAAGTGCCCATTCAAAGTCGAGCAAACTGCATGGAATACTTTAGTAACCAAGGAAACAGAATTGAAACCCTAAGATTCCCCGGAACTAGGGGTTCCCAAGGAGGAACAGTTAATTCAGTCAATGAATGAACATCTATTTGTTTAACCATTTGCTACAGGCAGTGGATTTATCTTCACATGAGCGAGAAAAACGTTTAAAGTGAGCATTTGAGAGCGAGGGGTGGGGTGAGGACAGAGAAGTAATCATTGTGCCAAAAATAAACAGCCAGTTTAAACTATAGCCTAACACAGAGACAACACTGCAGCCGTATTGATCAGAGTCCTCTGGTTCCCATAAAAGAAAGCAATAATATAAAGGGGGCACGAAACCAGCTTCGAAGCCATCTGTGCGAGCTTTCCCTGGAAAGTTTATGGTTTATAGGTGAAGTTACACACGTGAACTCTGTTTTAATTCTACCCTGCTATGAGATTCCTTCCAAAGTTCTCACTGTTTTCCATGGCTCTGCTTACTTGGACCTTACTAGGGCCCATACTGACTTTCATTCCCTATTGCAGGTCTCTGGTCTCCAACTACCAAAGAAAACTAACATCCTTCATCACTAAGATGTAACCACCATTGCAAGAAAAGTTCAAACTTTGGCTCAGCCATGCTGATGCTGAGAACACACAGAGGTTTACCCAGAGTGGGGTAAATAGATTCTAGAGATCTAAAGACAGACTAGAGTAAGACAGAACAGTCCAGTGAAGTCACCTCAGAAAGTCGGGCACCTGAGTCTTGGGACGCTGTCTAGGTTCAGAATTATTTCAATTGTTTCACTGTTGCATTTTAGTTAAATCAAAGATACCCTGACTACATTGAAATATGATCCATTTACTATAAATTCATCTTATACACATACAACTTTTAAAGAATATGTTCATGGGCTAGACAAATTAAACTTAGATTGCAGAAATGATTGTCCTCACTGTGGAAACCTGAACCCTTGGACCACATGTGGGTGACCCTCTGGATCCTGCAGTGTGGCCTTTTGACCAAATCCCAATTTTACAGAACAAACCCAAGTGCAGTTAAGGGGCTCCACTGGGATATCTGGAGGGCCACATGTAGCCTTGAGGCTGCCGGTTCCCCTTGACCCCCTGCTCCAGCCACAAATCTATCTTGAAGGAAGTAAGTGGTTGAGAGCTATTGCTGTGTTTTAGAGCCCAGGGGACTCCACTTCACAAGATGCTCTGGACCAGGACTGGTTGTCTTGTGATGGCAAACTCAATTCAAGATTGCATCTTGAAGCAATCAAGATGGTTGCAGTTTGAAGTTTCAGGAAGGAAGCAGAAGGTGAGGTGCTCCTTTAGCAGAAAAAACAATGATTAGAGAACTGGAATAAAGAGAGGAAAATACAGGGACACTAACAAATGAAAGATAAAGTCAAGACACTCTGTAAAGGGAGAATGCAGGGGAGTGCATGGGCCAAGTAGACTGTCTGACTTATGCAGATCATGTTGGAAAGCAGAAATGAAGTAAGATGGGAGGAAGCAGGTTAGTGAACAATCTTTTCCAAAGGTCTATAGCCTCACCTAACATTCGTGCTTTCCTGGAACCTGTGAATTTGACCTTATTTGGAAATGGAGTCTCCAGATATAATTAACATGAAGTCACACTAGATTAGGATGGGACCTAAATCCACTATGATCAGTGTCCCCATAAAAGGGAAATTTGGACACAGAGACATAGAAACATAGCTCCGTACCACATGATGCTGACGGCAGACACTGAAGAGGTGGGGGTGTACCCCCGTGTACAAGTCAAGCAACAGCGAGGATTGCCAGTTGACCAGATGCCAGCAAGAGTCAGACACAGAGCCTTCAAAGAGAGCAGCACCCCGTCCACCCCTGATCTCAGGCTTCTCGCCTCCGCAAGGGTGAGAAAATACATCCCTGTTGTGTTAAACTACTTTGTGATACTTAGCTATGGCAGCCATAGGAAATAAACACAGGGAGTGCAGCGTTTTGAAATGATGATTTATGGATATTATTTTGGCAATAATAAGTCAGACCAGTTAAAGGGGAAAGAGACTTGGAGCCAAAAAGACCAGTTAGGAGGATATTACAGTAATTCAATCTTGGAAGAAAGTTCGGGTGCAGACCAGGCTGGTGACAGTGGAATAGAGCAAAAGCATCAATCAAGAGATTTTGAAGAAGAATGGTATATGGTAAAGAAGAGCCAAGCACAGAAATGATTCCAAAGTTGAATAAGAAAGAAGGATGGAGTCCCTGGCACACATGCAGAGAAGCAAGAAAGACAAATGAGGGAGATGAAGGGGAAATGGCCAGCTTGTTTTCAGATGTATTGGTGAAAATGTGACACATTTAACAGTTGTCCAGCAAGCAGCTGAGCATAGGCACTTCATATATAGGTGTTTCAAACCTAAAGAAAGAAATCTGGGACGCATCAACCTCAACTGTGTTGGGACATCCACAACTTGCTTTGGGGAAAAGCAAGAAGGGAAAGTGGGCATGTCCTTCACTCCTGGGGGATGACTTTGATGTTCTATTAAAACTGAGCGGCAGTTCACCTGATTACCTCTTATCAGCACTGATCTTGCCTAAATGTCCCAAGTCTTAAGAATTTCTCTGTTATTTCTAAGATTAATGGAAAATCACTCCATGTATCCACACAGGACAGGTGAATCATAGTATATATGCAGTGAATATAAATTAAGTAAAATTTACAACTTTGAATAAATAATGTATTTTCTTTTTGATTTCAAAATAGTGAAAACATTCAAAAAAGTGTAGACCAATGGGTCATAGCTTCCACTCCACTTTAAAAGCTCTTGACAAACAATAACCTTGAAAGGCCAACTATAAAATAATTCTTAAAAAATACTTCTGTAGGAGATTGTTTGACAAATGGAACTGAAACATTTGTGTATGGAAATGTTCTATATAATTCTATGGAAACACCACTTTGGACTCACACCTCATACTGTAGACAAGGATGAATTCAAATGGATCCAAGATATAAATGTAAAAATAGGGAAACTATTACACTAAATTACCAGATGAAAACAATCTTCTGTAGGTTAAAATCTTTTACAAGATATTTACCAGGTAGACACACAGAACTGTATAAGTTATAAATCAACTTCAAAGCCAGAAGTTCAGTGAACCACTTGGGTGGGCAGAGGAGGAAGTGTACCAGAGTAAATGATTAGCCAGGCCTACTGAGATGAGTCAAACCTTCCTCTTTAAATCAATAGCCTCTTATTTCTTTTGTCTCAAAAGTGCATTACAAAAATATTTACTTTTAATACACTTTGTGTTAGTTTCCTACTTTGATACAAAGTATAGAAAACCAGGTGGCTTTGAAATGTATCTAGAAGTCTGAAGTGAAGGTGTAAGTGAAGCCACCGGCTCTCTGAGGTTCTAAGGAAGAGCTCACCCTCGCCTCCTCCAACTTCCAGTGTCGACTGGCAAACCTTGGCATCCTTGGCTTGTGGGGTCATCACTCCAGTCGCAGGACTGTCTTCTCCCTGAGTCTTTGCTTCATTATCTCTCTGCATACATCCAGTTTCATGTCAAAATTTCCTCTTTAATAAGAACTCCAGTCCTTACTGGACCAGGGCTTGTGCTAATGACCTCATTTGAACTTTGTTCCTTATTTAAAGACCCTACTTCCAAATGAGATTACATTCTGAGGTACTGGGGGTTGGAAATTTAACTTGTCTTTTTGAGGGGATACCACACTTCATAACACACTTGAACAGTAATACATCTTTCTGGCACACAAGCTAGCAATAAGAAAATGACATTCTCCATGCCAAACCCCACTGGAAGTAGCAGAGCCACAAGCTAACACTCCCCCATGGGGCGGCCTGGGGCACTCAGCACCATGAGTCTGCTGTGTGCAGGCTAAACATGCAGATGCTGGGACCCTGACCCAGACTCACTGACACTGAACTCTGAGGAGCAAACAGGCCCAGATCAGGCATTATTCTCAAATACTTTCAAAATGAAATTTTAAAAAAAACCATATATATATATATATGTATAAATATATATATTTAAAGGTTTATTAAATATACGGGCCAATAAGCATCAGTCAAAATTTCATGTAAAGGAAAAGTCAAGTAAGCACCTGTTTTCTTGGGTTCCACTCAGAGCTTCCACAGGAGCAGTGGACAGTCAGGCGGTAAGAAGGTTCCAGCCTAGTCCCAGGGTCTTCATCATACCACAGTTGCAAAATCTAAACTGCAACTCTTGCTTGAACATATGCATCTGTCACCTCCACAGGACGTACCCATAGAGTCATGTCATCTTTGATCACTGTGCCGTGCCAAAGCAGGCTGGAACACAACAGCCTGAGAGCAGAGTCCACTCACTTGGTTATGGGTTAGGAAGCAGAGTACTGGGTAGCCCTGCCAAATTCCCTGGAATCTTCAGGAAACTCCAGAATAGAATGTGAAGATCCTGCCAATTCTCCGATGGAGGTGTTGTACCCACACCTGTCCCCTAGTCCCTATCCACTTTAAGTTTCCAGTGACACTAAGTGAAACTGGCTTGCCTATAGACAACTGATGCCTATTAAAGTCCTTAGCACCCACATCTGCCCACTCCTCGGGATGTCTCTCATCCCTTACAAAAGTAAGCTGTCCATAAGCTTCTGAGAAACCTGAGCTCAGGGCTAGAGGGAGGCATGTTCAGAAAAAGTGGATCCCCTACATCTGGGCCCAAATATGAGTAAGAAGAATCAGGCCTTAGAAAAAAGAGGGCGTCCTTTAGTGATGAGACGAGAAGGACATAGCAGGAAAGGAAAAGGAGAAAGACCACGAATTGGACACTGAAAGAATAAGGAAGTGGTTAGGGTGTTACGTGCCACCTTTCCTGTCTTCCCCTTCCTGGGCTGCACCTTCAATGCACTCTCCCATGTCTGGATCCAGTGGTTCATGAGACTGTCACACTTCTAGTTACAGTGTTCAAAAGGCAATAAAAATCCCAGAGCTAGACATCCATCAAAATATTCATTACATATATAGAACTAGAGAACAAATTTGATGTAAAATGATGGTGAATCTTGGAAAGGACTTAATTTATAAGAAATCAGAATGATAGTTTGGTGGTACAAGTCAAGCTTCTAGAAAAAAATCAGATGTGCTTCATTAACACGAAAATTAAGAATCAACCAGGCAATGATGCAACTGAGTATGATGCAGAAATCAAAAGTACAGCAGCTTTTGAAGTCATATTTCCCCTTCTTTGACCTTCAACCAAATGACATTACATGTATTAACTCATTTTGCCATGTTTAGGATGATAATAAATTAAGATTTAATAATCAGATTCTTTTAAAACTAAATCTTTACCCATGGATACACTATAAAATGTCCACTACAGACTAACAAATTTCAGAGCAAGCAATTTAAAAAAGCCCTTTCTATAGCAAGATATCAAAAAGCAGACAGACACCCTGTGTTATTAAAACCCATCCCTTGTCAGAGCAGAATCGGTAGGTTTTATCATTCTTGCCACTGCTGTTATTTTTAAATTGCAAAGAGAACAAATTAATTTATTGATGTCATCTTTAGCCAGATCTACTAGAAGTACTTTACAAAGTAGAACTTGACTAACACACTCATGATGCATTTTATCCTAACATTCTTCTTGTCTTAATTCTGAATAGAGAGCTATGTCAAGTCAAAAAAATATGCCCCAGATGTTAAGAGAAAGGAAAATTCAACTTATAATCACAGACATTTGAAAATTATGACAACATTCTGTTAGTTATTAAAGAAAACACTTTGAGCTGCTAAAATGACCCAAATGTTGATTATTTTTGTTAAAATTCATCATACAAAATGAAGTCAATTCACAATTTGTTATATTGATAACCATTCTGAGGATTATCCAAATGTCCCACGCAGAGTTTTATTATCACATGGCTACATCCATGTGCTTCTAGAACTGGCTTCCTTGCTATTCTTCTTACTAATGATGTTATCTATTTCCTCTTTTTAAATTACTATTATTATTATCCTTGAACTGTGACCACATAAATGCAACATTGTCTAAATTAGATTTTCAATGTGGGCTATTTTTTAAATGACAGATGGATTTGGATATATGAAGAATATAAACGCTTTTCAAAATATAGCTTTGCCAATTTTCCTGAAAAGCTTGACAGCTATCTTCAGAGTTTTTCCAAAAGACTTTTTTCTTCCCTCATTCTTCATCTTTTTTAAAGCAATGATTATTTTTATTCTGCTTGGTCAGGCAAGTAGACTTGGAATACAACAGCTGTATTCCATTCCAGTGGCACACACGTGCGTGCACACACACACACACACTCACACCATGTCATTTTTTGCCTTTATAATTCTTTTTCTTAAAAACTGATCAAGCAACATGATAGAGTTTAGTTCAAGAACTTCAAAATCATACAGACCTTTTAAAATTAACATAATAAATAGAGTAGTTTTTCAACACATCTCATTACCAAAAATTTGGTTAGTTCTGTTTTAACAATAAATAGCTAAGCATGAGCACAATATTTTCCTTCCCTTGGTTTCTCCATTTTAATCCTAAATTTAGAAAATTATTACCATGAGTTCTTCATCCATTGGTAATATATCTGATCTTAATTCCAGTTGTTTCAAATGCTCTTCAAAATTTTATAATTATAAAAATGTCATGATGGGAATCTACTGATAAGTATGAAAAATACACACTTGAGTTCAGCAGTGCTCTGGAACTAACATTACCAAGATTAAATGAAGGGAAATATGTGTTTATAAGGACAATGAAACTTAAAAGCAACAAAGAGCCAGCTCTCAGGGATTTGACTATTCCTTTTCTATTGTTTGCTCCTCTTTTCCCAAAACAGAAAAATAAGGCAATAACAAATATAAAGATAAAAGAAAAAAACCTACAGCCACATTACATTTGAATTGCAGTGTTGATTTATAATGTATCTGCTTCACATTAGAATGCCAAAATATGTGGGTGCTCTATCAGATTCTTAATTCAAAGATGGCGATAGGCTTTTGTTGGCCAGTTGGACAGACCCTGAAAACCTAAGTTTGCCCTTTACTCTCATCCTTCCATGGAACCTAATTCTACCACCCAAACACCTACATAGACGACCTCTAACAAGTGTGGGCCACAGTACCATGAGCTCCTTATTCAAAGGATTGCATGTTTATAGACTGAGACAAGCAAATACAGGTTAAGAGTCTCCAAGGCCAAACATATGTTCACTTGGCCTATGATGTATCAGTGACCTTTGAAATGGAAGCGAAAGACTCCTCATTTTCTTTTTGTTTCATTAAAAACATTCCACACTTCATAGGTAATAATTACTTTTATATATGAAACCAAAATAGAAAACTACTATCTAAATCCATCACTCATTTTATCTATGAGCCCAGAAAAAAACAATTAACTTGCTTTTGCCTTGGTTTATCTATATTTGCTCTTGAATAGATATACTGAGTCAGGGAGGAGGTCACTTTCTAGTCTTTTTTCCATAATATCTAGAGTTTTTCTCTCTGAACAAGAGCAACAGTCAAGCTTTGCCGAGAGAATCTACTGAAGAGCCAGTGTCATTTCAGCCATTATGTCCCCAATTTATTTTTCTATTGTATTTCCCTTTCTCATAAAATACTAAGCATAAACCAGGTTGGATAAATAATGGAAATTCAATAAATAAACCTATTACTATCTTTTTAATCCATAAAGATTTCTTTAAAATTTTTTTAAATAAAATTATTCCTTAATAATGAGGCATTTTGAATACAATTCTTTAATTTTAAAAACTTTTGTAGATTGTTTAGTGTTAAAAGCTTCTGTCCTTGTGAACATTTACTATTAAATATTTTTATCATGTAGCATCCACCTCAAATCTTTTTGGTGAACAAGGTGGGTTAAAAATAAATACATCAATTTAAGAATTTTAGTCTTCTACAGTTTGATTTTAAGATATTAGTTTTGAAATCTCCAGGAGAATTACAGTGTATCAATACTGAAAATGAACAAATTCTGATATAACCTTGAAACCAAATAGATAAGGAGCTATTATTTCTTCCCTTCCCTACCCTCACTATCTCTTCCATGACATTGCAACCAGTTCTTGAATAGTTTTTGACTCTTAAAATAAAAGTTGAGCTTAGGTATTCTTACCTGGCACCCTCTTTGCCCAATTGATCATGTGAACCAGCTCCCTGTCTGCCAGGTTAGTCAGCAAGCCCATGATGGAGGCCTCACTTAAAGGTCTTGCAGGATCGTACTCGGAATAGAGTATGGGGGGCTCAGCCTCCAACAAGGCACTGACCATCTGTTCAGCTGTCAGGGACAAGGCCGGACTGTTCTTCTTCGTGTGCTTTATCAAGAGAGGGCTTGGCCAAAGGTTAGCACCCCTCATGTCTCCAGAGGGCCCTGCTTCATTCCTGCCTTCCCCATCATCTCTTTGGCGTTTGTGTTTCAACATTCTCCCTCCTCTTCGGTCTTTCCGTATCCCTGAAAACACAGGGGGGGAAAAAGCACAATTAGTTTATTTTTTTTCCCCATGTAACCTTTCATTCAAAAACCATCGTTCAGAGCTAATAGGCCTTTATTTTATTTAAAGAAATACTTGCAGGCACAGGTGAGCTTTTAAGTGTTTAACAACTGGCTCTCCTAGAGAAAAAAAAAGGCTCTGATTTCAGCAGTTGCCAATTTCCATGGTGTAAATACTGCCATGATAACAAATCACAAGCCACTTGTCTGATATTAAGTGCCTTGCCAAACTCCTGAAAATTTAACAGTAGGGTTTGTGAGACAGAAGAGACTGGTTCTGACACTCCATCCAGGTAGAGTGTGTGTGTGTTTGTGTGTGTATAATAGATGTTATAAAAGAACAGAATTTTGATAATTATTTATTCTTAAAATATGGTTTAGCATCATCAGTGAAACCTGGTTTCTTGTACCCTCAATGAAACCCCAACAATAAATTAAAATAAATAAATAAATAAAACTATGGTTTAGCATCAAATATTGCTTCTGCTATGAATATTGTTTTAATAACAAATTAAAAGAATTTTTTTTAAAAGCATTTAGTAAACACCCTTATTACTGAAGTAGGTCTCCTAATGAACAACACTAAGGAAGAATGACTGTTCACAGCAAGGTTCCAGCCTCCAGACCCTCAAAGTTTTTATGATTCCCTCACTTCTAATAAGCTATACTTCATCAAGTTCAGGAATTGAGCTAAGTCCCTCAAGAAGTTTATCTGGTTTTAAGCATTTCATAAAGGTCTTTCTCTTTTACTAATATAAAAGTTTTTAAATAGTTGAAAACAGTTTCTTCCCCCAAAGTAGACTGTAAAACAGGGCACAGAAAGGGAATCCAATCTTTTTGCTGTGGTCCTTGGAGGCTTCAGCTCAGCATCTTCACCTGAAAAAAAGCCATGCTATGTTGCTGAAATATACCAGCAAAAAACAAATATTTAACCAATAAAAGTTTACCCAAGCTTGCATATTTTAAAAGAAAGTTAATCTCTCCAAAATTTGCCAGCAGAAGTTCTTGTATTCACATGAAGGAAGCTATGATGTGGGTAAAAAGCTAATATATCTATTATTAATACTAAAGACTTAGGAAATAAGCATTCTTGATAACATACCACCTGTTTACTTCTCCATAAAGATGAAAAACTAGCATAGACAACTTTGTCCTATTTTCTTCTAATTTGTCAAGAGATTTGAATAAATGTGTGGTTATGAATCTTTTAAAAATATGTAATTTTGGGGCAGCACCTGTGGCTCAAAGGAGTAGGGTGCCGGCCCCATATAACAGAGGTGGCTGGTTCAAATCCAGCCCTAGTCAAAAACTGCAAAAAAAAAAAAAGTAACTTTAATTTTTATAGGTCTAAATTATATATATTCAATGACACTTCAAAAACATAGAGAAATCACTAACTTTCCTATTTGTTCAGTATTAAAATGAGCATTTCCCAAAACTCCTTCAACAATAATAACAGTAAAGATTGTTATTAATGTTATTATGATCAGCACTAACATGTATTGAGCACTTACCACATATTTTAAACACTTTACATTTACAACTAATTTAGCTCTCTCAATAAACTTTTTAACTTAGAGAAATTAATGAATTTGTCCAAGATCATTCTTTATTAAGTAGGACTTCAGATCTTGGTCTGAAAAGAAGTTTGTTTTTGTTTTCAGCTAAACAGAGACTCTGAATTTTATCTATTACATACATGGTAAGTTAACAAGCTTAGGGACACCTAAAAGTAAAAAATGAGTACAGCGATATCTGACCAGACATTGCCCTTCATCATGTATTTCAACCATTTCATTGCCAGATATGCTCATGAGATGATAATATCTGGGTTAAGGGAAATGATACTCCCACTCTATTCTCACTCAACTCTGAAGTGTCATACTCATTGCTGAATGCTGCATATATAAGAAAAAATAACATCTCTGTATATTAGGGTCATTGGAATGCTGAGGAGACATGAAATCAGGTCATTTGAAGAACTGAGGAGCAAAGAGAGGTCAGCCTAGAGAAAGAGAAACTTAAGAGAAAACGTCACCTTCCAATGGGATGTCTTGCCTTACATGGGTTCAAATTGTTCTTCACAAGCCCAAAGGCCAAAATAGAAGTGGTGGATGGAAACTATGGGTAGTTTGCTGAAAGTCAATACAAGGGAGCACCGTGCAATCAAGCTGATAACAAAGAAAAACCTGCCACACGGGAAATGGCGAGTTGGATCACTGGAAGCTTCCAGAATAGGCTGGATGGAGTCTTTAAAGGGATGTCTCTGAAGGCACTCAGTTATCCAGCAAGCACTTGCCAATGCTGGGGCTGTATGACTCCATTATCTCCCATTTGAAGTATAAAACATAGGCTTAAAATCAGTAGCCTGAAGACAGAAATCAGGACAAAAAGTTCAAAATCAAAGGATTTCTGTAGGTTCACATTGCTGAGAAAGGTCGAGGTCGTAATTTTGAGAGGATGAGTATTTAGGTGGGAACAAGGATGATAAAATACATTGTTCTGTGGTATTGGTCAGTGTTCTACTAAAATATTATTTATCTCCCTACTCTATAACTTTAAAAAGACATTGAGAATGAGAACAGATCTCACAGGAAAGCTGTGGCAGTGATTAAAATCTTTTAAGATCAATAGAAAAATAAAAGTAAGTGATTTAGTGAAAGAAGAAATGGTTGGGGGTGACATTGTTTTCTCTACAGTAAAATTAAGAGTTGCCTATTATTAATATCATAAAAATGACCATATTGTCCAAAGCAACATATAGATTTGATGCAATCCCTATCCAAATAGCAATGTCATTTAAATTAATCCTAAACGTCATGTGGAACAAAAAAAAGAGACCAAATAGCCAAAGCAACCCTGAGCAAAAAGAACAAAGTCACATTCTCTGACTTTAAATTATATTTCAAGGCTAAAGTAACCAGAATATCATGGTACTGGTATGAAAATGGACACACAGATCAATGGAACATAAAAGAAGACCCAGAAAAGCCTTGCTTTACAGCCAACTGATCTTTGACAAAGCTGCCTACAGTACACATGGGGAAAGGATACCCTTTTCAATAAATGGTGCTAGTAACTGGATGGCCTTAGGCAGAAGAATGAAACTAGACCCTTATCTCTCACCATACACAAAAATCAATTCAAGATGTATTAAAGATGGGAGAGGCTCCTGAACAAAGGAAGAAAAACTGGTTGGAATCAGAATCTATGAAGTCAAAGACGGGGAGCTGAGCCCAGAAAGAAGTTCGGCAAGCTATAAATCCAAGGAAGATCATTTAAGAACATAAAATACAGGTACAAAGCGGGCCCCAGAATTGCTTAC
>NW_003852521.1:4404214-4419464 GCF_000181295.1 Otolemur garnettii
AAAAAAAAAAAAAAAAATGGCAGTGCCTGTGGCTCAAGGAGTAGGGTGCTGGCCCCATATACCAGAGATGGTGGGTTCGAACCCAGCCCCAGCCACACAAAAAAATTAAAAAATAATTCCATTAAAAGTGAACAAAGGATATGAACAGACACTTTTCAAAACAAGACATGCAGATGACCAACAGATGTATGAGAAAAATTCTCAACATCCTAATCATCACAGAAATGCAAATTAATACCACAGTAAGATATCATCTTACCCTAGTCAGAATAGCTATTATTCAAAGGACCAAAAATAACAGATGTTGGCAAAGGATGCAGAGAAAAGGAACTCATACTTCGTTGGTGGGAACATGAATGAATACAACTACTACAGAAAACAAGTATTAAGACTTTTCAAATAACTAAAAATTGAACTACCATTTGATCCAGCAATCCCACTCCTGGGTATTTCCCCACAGTCTACCTATACTCCTTTGTTCATTGCAGCACTGGTGCCATTCACAATAGCCATCATATGGAATCAACCTCTTAAGTGTCCATCAGTGGAGGAACAGATAGAGAGAACGTGGTATGAATAAACACAATGGAGCACTACTCAGCCATAAAAACCAATGAAATCATGTCCTTCGCAGCAACATGGACGGAACTGGACTCCATTATTTTAAGTGAAATAAGCCAGGCACAGAAAGACAAATCTTGTATGATTTCACTCATACATGGGTACTAAGAAATGTGCACACATTTATGTCGAGGGTGGAATGATCAGTGATGGAGACTCAAACAGGGGAGGGGAGTGGATAATGAGGAATTAATGAATGGGTACAACATACATTATTCAGGGGTAGAAACCATAAGAGCCCTGGCTTCACCTGTATGCAGTCTATGCATGTAACAAAATTGTGCATATACCCTATAAATTTGGACATATTTTTTTAAAAGGCAAAAATAAAGAAAGAAATAAAAGCAACCCTGGACAAGTTAAAAGAAAGAGAGAGAGAAAGAAAGAAGAGTCACCTGATTACAACTACATACAAGCATTTTACTTTTTAAAAATAAAGTACGTTAAAAATAATATGCTTCTATTATAAATGTAATTTATCTTTATTTTAAAAGGTTTCAAAGATAAAGACAGAGGAGGCTGTCTTTATAGGAGATGACAAAACAAAACATAGTCCAGTATTACTATTTACTTTCAAAGGGTTCAACATTCATACGACAGACAATATGTTCCAGCAGAAGAATTTTAGAATTCAGGAACTCACAATGCCAGGTATCAAAAATATGTTATCAATAATATTTGTTCATTTGATAAAAATTAGTTCAATACTTATAATGTATATTCACAGAAGATGCAGCAGTAAATAAAGACTGGCCATGTTACCATTCATCAAATTTGAAGGAGAAAGACATTTATCAAAACTTATTCAACATTCTCTGAATGAATGAACTGTCAAAAGCACAAAGGAAGAGAGGAAGTGATTGGGGAAGGAGAAAGAAAGCTTCTTTAAGAGTGGAAACTACATTTGAGACAAATCATGAAATTTCCTTACTGGAAAGAAGTTAGAGGTAGACTATTCAGATAGTTTAGTTGTGGCACTACTTAAATCAGTAAGCTGAACTGCACATCCATTTGCATGTCACAACTATATGATTTAGGTTGTTGAATACAAGACAAATACAGACACAGGTTTGGGATGTGGAACAACAAAATACAACTGCAGAGGTGAGGAGGAGAGAGTTGATTATTTACAAAATCATCACACTTAAATATACCATGGAATACCATTAAAAAAGATCTTTTGTATTAACCTGGATGGAGATGGAATGGATCACATTCTTCTTAGTAAAGCATCACAGAATGGAGAAGCAAGAATCCAATATATTCAATTCTAATATGATGGCAGCAGATGATCTAATATAAGGTAGGGGGATGAGGGAGTGAGGAGAGGGCAGGAGAAAGGGGATGGGGGACACGGTGTGTGGCACACCTCTTGAGGACACGATTATAAGAGGTACTATATGTTACAAATGCAATCAGTGTAACCTAATTCTTAGTACCCTCAGTGAATCCCAAAACAGAAAAAACCAAATAGGAAATTATAATTCTTATATGGCCAACACATGATAGGATCCTAGAGTATGGATCAGGAATAAGAAATCGTTTTCTATTTGGAGATAGTAATTATACACGTTACCAAAGACATAGTACAAATATTTTATAGTAGTTCAAAACATCTAACTAGAATTGAGTGGAAGAAGGTAAAAAACCACCCAGATTCTATTTCTATTTTACCATAGGTTAAGTGAGAACAGCAGATCAGAACCAATGACTACAGGCTGGGTCACCTTAGCTATAGCAGAGTCATAGGTCCTCCGAGCAGCATGAGTGATTGAAATCCAAAGATAAAATTAAAGTCTCATTCTCTGCTCCCTACCAAGACACATTCTTGAATTATGCATAGAGCTACACCATAGCATGATATGTATTTATTTAACTTCACCCCTTTATGTCTAGCTTTTGTCAGTTATCAGGGGAAAAGCCAAAAGAAAAAACTAATTCATAAAGAAAGGAGGAAAAAACAATTAGTTTAGATCAGGTAAATAGTAAAGAGGCAGCCTCTTCATAGCTTATTTGTAGTATATATTATGTTGGCTTATGAGGCCACACACAAAGATGTACTGTCATTCAGAACACGAAAATGGCATTTCTCCAGAATGGTTGAGCAATGTGTTCAACGTCACAATGCACATACTGTGCCCTGAATGCCTCTCACGTTGTGTCAATGATTAGACAATGCTTGCATCAAAGCAAATTTCTTTGTATTCCCTTCCTACAATTTTAAGCTTAACAATTATTCAAATGTTTTCCTAACCAGAGTCATAGGTTTTATATAAGGCATTGGAAAACCAACCTCTTTTTTCATCCAGCAAGCCCACCCTATGTGGGAGAAGCCACTAGTTTGAACTTCATTCCTTTGGGTGAAGGCAACTCTAACACCCTCATCACATTGTGATAAGGATTTAAAAAGGTCAAGCGTAATATTTTCGCTATGTAGCACTCCGTGTGGACTTCAGGGATTCTAATCCACCCTAGGAGGCATTAACTGAAGGGAATTTATTAAACCAACAGACTCAGGTAATAGAAATGGCATGCCAATAGAAACAACAGGTGTCCAAGAGCAGTTCCGAGGGGAAGTGGGCCCTACTGAGGCTCTTCAAAGGCTGCCTGCGATTTGGGAGGTCAACTGAATGGCAATCCAGATGCTGAGTCCTGGCCAGGGTAGAGGGGCAGAAGACTGCTTAACAATTATGTCCTGGCCGTAAAATAAAAAAGATCTGTCCTGATGAGTCAAAGTCTAATGAGGTATTTTGAAAGACTGCCTCTAATTACTTCAGGGTTTATTTAATCATTCACTTTTTCATTCTTCAAATGCTTTGGCTTGACTATGGTATGACAGGAAAAGTTAACATACTACCTATTTGTTAATGATAGAATTCATTGTGTTATGTGCTTCTAATGCATTCCATTTTTCAAATTTTTCTTTTATTGAAATGACCTCTTTTTCTTCTTAATACCCTATGCATCTAGAAAAAGCTAGTGAGATATCAGTGAAGTCATTTTGCCAGTTTTCCATGAATACTTTATTGTATTAAATATTTCAAGCATTTACATAATCACCTTTCTTGTGTTATCTCAGTGATTCCACATTATTCATGAGGTATTAAAAAGCCAGGCAAAGAAATATACTAAGAGCTTTTTAATTTAACATGTTGAAGAAAACAGACATACTGATTAGTTAGGAATTAAGTACAAATAAGAATTAATGAAACTTGCTCCAGAGAGACTTCCCTGCATGAGTTCTAACATCCTCCTTCAAACATTCCAGAAGAATCCTATAAGGTAAGTACGGTTGTTGTCTCCCATTTAACAGAGAACTTTAGATTAACTACCATGCATGAGGTTGTACCAAGAGCAGGCAGGGATTTGAACAGAGATCCATCTGATTCCAAAGCCTCCGTACAGCAATATAATTGATTATTAAGCATTGGTAAGACCATTGTATTATGCTGTATCATTAAATGATGTTATTTATGTAATTATAGATTATGATTTTTATTTCAGATTAATACAAGGGTCAAATGATTAGGTCACATTTGCATGTTAGGTAGGGTCCAAGTTGTAGTTGATCCTTTCATCCAGGAGGTGTGCTGTGTAGACTTGTGCCCATTAGGCGAGGGCTTACCAATTGCCATCCCTCTTTCCTTCTCCACACTCTCCCCTCCCCCCACTTGCATTTAATTGTGTTTTCCTCTTAAGTGGATGTGTGGTGGTTTATCTGTTGGTATCATATAAGTATTGCATACGTTGGATACTTGCTTTTCCATTCTTGCAATACTTTATTAAGGATAATGTTCTTCAACTCCATCTAGGTTAATGCAAAAGATGTAAAGTTTCCATCTTTTTATGGCTAAATAGTATTTTGTGTGTGTGTGTGTGTGTATGTATATGTATATATATACATATACAGTTTATTAATCCATTCATGGGTTGATGGACACTTGGGTTGATTTCCACATCTTGCCAGTTGTGAATTGAGCTGCTTTAAACATTCTAGTGCAAATGTCGTTGTGGTAAAATGATTTTTTTCTTCTGTGTGGATACCTAGTAATGGAATTGTGGGATTAAATGGAAGGTCTCCTTTCCACAGAGGCTGTATTAGTTTGCTATCCCACCAGCAGAAGAGTGTTCCCCTCTCTCTACATCAATGCCAGTATCTGTAGCTTTGAGACTGTGATGTGGGCTATTCTCACTGGGTTCAGGTGATATCTTAAGGTGGTTTTGACTTGCATGTCTCTGATGATTAGGAACAATGAGCATTTTTCATGTTTGTTCCGGCATTCATCTGTATTCTTCAGAGAAAGTTCTGTTAATGTCTCTTTCCCCCTTATAAACGGGATTGTTTGCTATGTTCTTGTTGATTAGTTTGAGTTCTCTGTAGCTTCTAGTTATCAGCCCCTTGTCAGATTTATAGCCTGCAAGTATTTTCTCCCATGAATGTTATCACAACCTCTAAATGTGTCTAAATGTGTCAGGTCAAGGAAGTAGAAATTAATCGGGTTCATTTAAAGCTATTTAATGTCTATTCCTTCCCTCCTTTCACATCTAAACACTCACCTAAGCCTACTGAGCATTTCCTCACGTACTCCCGCCTTTCCATTGCCCTCCGCCGAGTCCACACCCTCTTGTTTTCTTACCTGGACTGTTGCGGCAGTTCCTAATTTGTCACCTGGCCTGCCTTCAGTCTCCCCATCCAATCCGATTAACTGGTGATTGGTTAATTTCCACTGTGCACATATTTTTATCTAGTCATCATCGGTCTGAAGCCCCAGTGGCCGCCTTAGCCTTCAGATGTCTAACTATACCGTGAAGACCCTTGGCATTTCTATGGGACTACCAGAGGTGGCAGTGTTGCAGTATCTGGTCATTTCATTCCCCACCCCCATTTGTCTAAAGCAGGTATGTTCTGTATGAGGATTGGGGGAAGAGTTTATTTTAATAGCGTTTTCTAAGTTAAGATACATGAATGTCCACAAATAGTCCCAAATCCGGCTTTACAAATCCCCTCTGCAAATCTTTATTTTTTTTTTATAAAACAAGGCTGGGCTCAGGCCTCCTTTTACAGTATTTTCCAGCACCACCACCTGTTCTCTTTCTTCCCTTCTTGCATCAGCCTCCAAAACCCAGATGCAAACACACTTCCTCTGTTTTTGTAGCTCTTCTTTCCTGTTTTTGCACTACCTTATATATTTAATTCTACCAGGGCGCCTCCTCCGTGTGGGGGCTGGAACATCTCCCCAGGCAGGAAGTGGGACCATCAGACTCACCCCATTCAATTTCCCTTTCTCAAGACACACCATCCTGCCTTGCTTGACAGCCAAGGTTTATAGATCATAGTTTTACATATTTTGTCCAGTTATTTCATCTGCTGATCATAAGTTTCTGGTGGGAGAATAAATTCAGCCTCTGTTACTGTATCTTGGCTACAAACAGAAGTTCCCAATAATTACTGTCATCATTAGTTGTAAAAAAAAATTCCTTCTCCTTATTCTTTCTCTTTTACAAACTGCTAATTTGAAAGCCTCCATTTCTCCTTCTAGAGTTTTATTATCATAGACTTTATGACGCAGGCGTCCTCAAACTACAGCCATGGGCCACATGCGCCCCACCTAGGACATTTATCTGATCCGTCTGGTGATTTTGCCCTGCTGCCTGTCCTGCTTAGCAGACAACTGGTCCCAGGGCCCGCAGTCTGGCCCTCCAACGGTCTGAGGGACAGTGAACTGGCCCCGTGTTTTAAAAGTTTGAGGACCCCTGCTTTATGTAATTTAATGTCATGCTATGAGCAAATAAAATTTCAAGTCCAATTTAGAAATATTGGGGGGAGGGGAAGTAAGATTATCTTCAGTAGGTAAAGGACGCCCATTTTACCCCTCCTTCCCCTACACCTAACCCTATCCCAACTAAGGTGCTATCCTAAGTGGCCGTGGAAATAACTGAGTGGGACCTGTAAGAATGAAAGCAAACGAACTGCAGGTACAAACTCTGGTCTAGTTAATATCGTTTCTCACAGAGGAACAGGTTAACAATTCTGAAACCTCTGTACTTGTGTAGCTATAAATAAACAGCAGACGGCAGAGTCAGGTTTCTCACCATTGGTATAATAAGTGACAGAAAAGTAAGAGAAGAGGCTAGAATGGTCCATGTGGCAATGGGTTAGAGTCACCAGTGTGTACTGTGTTTAACTTAACATAGAAGCAGATGGTTGCATACAAAATATTTATAGATATGTGTAGGTACTGGGTTATTAGAATATTTATAGATATGTGTAGGTATTTATAGATATGTGTAGGTACTGGGTTATTACACACACATATATCTCTTTGTGCTGTCAACTTAAAGCATCTAGAAGTGGTAACACCCAATAACAAGTACATAGACTACGCAGACCTCAGTTTTCAATAAAGAAAACCATGACTCCTTGGAGAAATGGCTGATCCTAGGACTGGGGCAGGGCCCCAAGTGAGTCTGAACCATATTATAGCAACGGAAAGTAGGAGGTCAAGGAGATATGGAAGCCAACTGGAAGGGCTCCCAGTGGCCGAAGCTAGAACAATATAAGGAGCAAAATAAACAAAGTAGGATTGTCTTAAATCCAAAGACTAAAGTAAATATAAGTTATACTGATAAAAATGATTAAATAAGGAAATTAATAGAGGTGAACAGACACTTCCAAATAATTTGTGTAGATATTCCACTCTGAAGAGAATGAAGCTTGGCAGCACCTGTAGCTAAGTGGGTAGGGCACCAGCCACATACACCCAGCATGGTGGGTTCAAATCCAGCCTGGGCCAGCTAAACACTAACGACAACTGCAACAACAAAATGCCAGGTGTTGTGGCAGGTGCCTGTAGTTCCAGCTACTCGGGAGGCTGAGACAAGAGACTCGCTTAAGCCCCAAGAGTTTGAGGTTGCTGTGAGCTGTGATGCCACAACACTCTACTGAGGGTTACATAGTTAAGATTCTGTCCAAAAAAAAAAAAAAGAGAGAATAAAGCTTATAGCCTCACGCCTTAAGTATGAGCTGCACATAATGGCTTCTCCCAAAGAAGTTCTGTATGGAGGAGAAGTGAAAAGTAACTGAATAGTAGAGATGAATAATAGAGAAACCTGACAAATAAGACCCAAGCCACGTGATCAAGGCTAGCATCAAGTGATGAGTTGTGTCAGAGAATACACCCTTACGATGTGATGAGCACCGCACTCAACCTCTGTAGACTTCCTCCCCAACACAGAAATTTCAGTCTAAACAGGAGAAAAAAAATTAGACAAATTCAAATTGGGAAACATGTTCCAAAATGCCTGAACAGCACTCCTCAACTGTGCAAGTCATCAAGAATGAAAGTGAAACTGTCACAACTAAAGACAGCTGAAGGAATATAACGTATCCTGACGGGATCCTGGGACAGGAAAAAGGGCATTAGATAAAAACTTAGGAAATCCGAATAAAGTATAGACTTGGTTAACAACAAAGAATCCATATTCGTTCACTGATTTTAGTAAATGCATCATATCATGTATGATATTAATAATAGAAGTATAATAATAATGAGTGTGGCATTATGAGAATCCTCTTACCACCAGAAATGGGTATGGCATAATGAGAGTCCTCTTACTACCCCTGCAGTAATTCTGTAAATCTAAAATTGATTCAAAAGTAGTGAAGGACAAAACAGCATTCAAGAAGTACTTTTATGTAATCTTAAAATTGCTTTTCTGCAGCCCCTTCACTTTCGGAATGACTAGTCTCTGCCATCAGGCTGCTGTGCTGGAGAAGAGCTGAATCATCCGACCTGTGAGCTTGAGTCAGAATAATGATGATTATATTGTACATGTAGAAAACCATGAAGTTGGTAAAGAAAAAAGATTAAAGCTTTCTGAAAAAACAAATTATAAACCAAAACTACAGATTCTGTCTTTGCTGCTTTAAAATCTGCCATCTCTACCTTCAAGGTGCAGAATAAGCTTTGGTGACAGGGCACATACATTCAATCATATTGCAGCTTTTCATCTTTTCCTAAGCTACACACACGTACACATGCACACAAACACATACATGCCTCTAGAACATTCTTCCTCCTTCACGTATCACCCTCCTCTCCTTTGCCCACTTAATTCCTACTCATCTCTCTAAGTCCAGTGAAATATCCCTTCCTCAAGGAAATTCCCTCAGATCCTCCATGTTAACTAGTCAACTCAACACTGCTTTCATAGCACCCAATGTTTCCTCTTTGACAGCTATTATCAAAATTACAACTAAATTGGCTCGGCGCCTATAGCTCAACCGGCTAAGGCGCCAGCCATGTACAAGGTGGCGGGTTCAAATTCCCAGCCCGGACCCGCCAAACAACAATGACGGCTGCAACCAAAAAATAGCTGGGCGTTGTGGCGGGCGCCTGTGGTCCCAGCTACTTGGGAGGCAGAGGCAGGAGACTCGCTTGAGCCCAGGAGTTAGAGGTTGCTGTGAGCTGTAATGCCACGGCACTCTACCCAGGGGGACAGCTTGAGGCTCTGTCTAAAAAAAAAAAAAAAAATTACAACTAAATTATCAACTTACACTTTAAGGTTTAAATGACTGTATCATCCCAAACTTCTTACAGGAATGGGGTCAACCTTTCAGGACCTCAGAATCTAACACAATGCTGTCATAGACTTCAACTAATACTTATTGTATGTATCAAGTTATTATCATTTTTCAGAGCTTGTACCTCTAAAAAGGTCTAACACTACTAAAAACACTATTGGAATAAAATTGGCTCCCAGGTAATCCATTACATGATTCTAAAAAGTCTTGCCTACCTTGGGCAGTAAATTTTTCTTTAAATGGAAAACCCAAACCAAAAGTGCTACTGAGTCTCACATTATATTTTTATTTTTTAACCTGAACATAACAGAAGCTGAGATTAAAACTTGCGCTAATTAAAGAAATAAAACAATCACAGGAACACGTCAAAGGCCATTTGATTACAAACTGCAGGGTGCACGGCCTGTATCTGTCTCGTTTAGCCTTGCTCGTGTCTACGATATCGGTCAGACTTGAACAGGTGCAGGTTGGTTAAACACAGACACAAGTTCAGCTATGACTTCAAATCACATTTAATGTCGCTTAAGAACATATCTTTGATATATTAAAAATATTTTGGCCACTATCAGTTGCTGAAATATTAGAATAGCTGTCCTCGAAAGAGGGCCTTTCTAATAAGGCTCTACACTATCACTTCGCATTTTCAACGTGACATTATCAATGTTAACAAAAATCTTACCACTGCTAAATAAAAGAAACAAATCAGGATAATCCTTCCCATACCAACACCCCTCACCCAGCTATGTCGCTTCTCACCCTATGATCTGATTTTATGGTTTGATCCCTCTGTCCCTTCCCCATATTGCTAAGCTTTATTTTAATTACCTTATATGTTTAGAATAAATATATTGAGGAGGAGATTGTATATAAGGTACAAACAGGATTGACTCATAAGTTTCGTTTTCTTCAAAAATAATTAATGGCCAACTTTTCCCCTATGCTAGAAAAACAACCATTAGTTAACCGCAATAGTTCCAAATACAGTTTACCAGCTAAGTTTGTCCTTCTCTCCCAGACCAGAAGCCTGTCTAATACCTTCTTAATAAACTGTTATATTTATGGGTAACCATAATATCCCATGCTCTCATCTGTCAGCACCCAAATTCAAATAAACTAGAAAGTTCTCTTAACACTGCAGTCCTTTGGGGTAATACACTATTGAGAACCAATTGCCCTTGATGAATCTACATGGGGACAAATGGGCATTGATTCCTTCTGGGAGTGCAAAGGGCACATTTTTCCCCTTTCCAGTCACACCTACTGTCATGGCTCCATTAGCATAAGGAGTGACAAGGGCCCACAAGGTGGCAGGTCAAGTGCCCCAAGCCCAGCCTGGCTTCTCCTTCATCCCAGATCCCAGAGTTAGGTCCCTACTTGCTGTGGCCGTAGGAACCCCGCAATGAGGAAAGGGGCAGCTGCACAGCATGACTGAAGAAAACTAAATTAACACGTGTCAGCCCTGCCTGGTCATGCCCGCCCCACCACTGGGCATGTGCCCACAATTTCACAATAGCCCAAGTCTCTGCCCTGGTAAGCTGAAATGAACTGGCCAAGCTCAGGACAAATATAAATTGCAGAATAATACAAGGATTCTTCTCTGCAATTGGCATGCACTTCTGTGTACATCAGGAAAACATAATCATATTGTAATGAATTTTAGAATTAATTCTTCTGAAAGTAAATGCATAGGGATTATTAATCTGCCTTTTTTTCCCCAAACCATACTGGAAAATCATAATTTACTATGATGGCATTTGTGTCAAAGCCTAATTTTGAAGGCATTGCCTCATTCTTCTCCTGACTTGTTGCTGGACTGTTTTTACCAAACTATCCAGGGAGGTAGCCCTCTTATACAAATGAACTGTTCTGGAATTTTCCCAGAAGTCTGAGTAGGGAACATCAAGAACGAGAAAGCAATCACAGATTACCACACCTTTAACTGCATGTCCAATCATGCCACCTGATCCCAGCAACACAAACCAAGAGTCCAGGCTCCAAGTCCAGTAACTGGGCAGTAACAGACACGTGTTCTCAGGGACATGCCTTTTGACTTCAAACCATAACGTTCACTCTTAAAACTACTGTGGATTTTGTTTCAATAAAAATTCTGCAAATAAAACCTTGTTTCTAGAGACAGCTGCGGCAGGCCATTCTATAAGAATCTGATTTGTTAGTAATAAAATTTATGAGGTGAGGAAAGAAGCAGTACGTGGTTTTCTTGCCTGGCATCATTTCCTTGTAATATCTTAGCGATGAGTCTCCTGCTGGCTGGCACGCTGCAGCCAAGAGGAATAAATAAGACACCAGTGTTCAGCCCATGAGGTTCTCCACTCTGCCGGCCCCCGGCACTTTGCATCTCAGACCTCCGTCTGTCTCTCCACCTCTCCGTGAATCCCCTCTTCATCTCATCTGATTGGTGCCAGGGTGAACACAATTAAAGTCCCTGTTATCTTTAATTTGCTCATGGATGAGTCTTCCCAGCCTCACTTGAGTCACCAGCAGCCAATTACTTTCTCTCAGATAAGAAGTGCCTGCCAGTGGGACAGTCATCCTACAACAATTCTGCAGTTGGATCCCAAGCTGGCTCACCCTGGTTGTCTATTTAATAAATCCTCACATCACAGTGAACACACAGTAACACATCATAGTTCTTAACGCTTAAGAAGAGAAGTTCCTTTCTGTAAATTCTCATTTGTGAATTCTTAAATATATTCTTAAATATATTAAACATCTTTGACATACCCAATAGTGCCAAAGTCCAGAGCTAGGAAAATTAAGAATTCAACAAATACTCATTAAATGATGAATTTCTGTATTATCCTGGGGGTTAAGAGAAAATACTTTTTTTTTCCCAAAATATTGATCTGGACAAGTACTAGAGGAAGACAAAATTGAGGACTATCAAGAGCCTTAATAAGATCCTTAATGATTACAAAGTCCTACCTCTCTCCGGCTCTTCTTATTTCTTTTTTTGAAACACAGTCTTATTCTGCTGCCGAGGTTACAGTGCCATGGCGTCAGCCTAGCTCACAGCAACCTCAGACTCTTGGGTTCAAGTGAGCCTCCTGCCTCTGCCTCCTGAGTAGCTGGGACTGTAGGTGCCCAACACAACACCCAAGTAATTTTTCTATTTTTAGTAGAGAGGGTATCTTGCTCTTGCTCAGGCTGGTCTCAAATTCCTGAGCTCAAGTGATCCTCTCGCCTTGACCTCCCAAGTGCTGGGATTACAGGTGCAAGTCAGCACACCTGGCCCTACCTCTTCAGTTTTAATAGAAAGCTCATCAAAACAAAATATTTCACGCTTACCACTGACAAACCAGAAGCCATTCTTTCTCACCATGCTTATTCCAAAGGAGTCCCCTGTTGCCCCAAGCAGAGAATTTCTCTGTCTGAAACATGTCTAGATTTTAAAATTTCGTAACGATAAGGACGTGCCTAGCTTTTCTACATTTTCCACTGTTTAAACGTGCCTTAGAAATAAACCAGCTTTCCCAAATACTCATCAATGACTGTTGCATGTATTGAATTGAAACAGCATCTTTCAGGAAGACAGCAGTCCACTAAGGGCAGGCAGTAGTAGTATCCGAGGGCTGGCCTCTCCTTTATGGAATTTCCACTTTTCCTTTTCTCCAACTCTATTTCAGCATTAGCAGCTCCCCATTCAAGTCAAACAAAGTAGCAGATTTATTATACTGTGATTTATTCCTGAATATCAAACATCTCGCCTCATCTGATTTGAATTCCATTATTCATTCCCCCAAGTTCTTATCCACTTTTCAGAAAAATTAATGCATCTTGATGCAGGCAGTGTGTTCACATCTGTTTACTTCGCCCAATACTAACTGGATCCTTTGCTTACAATTGCCGAAGCTGAAACTGTATTGAAAATACCTCACACGAGCTTGTTTATCAAATGTCAAATGCTAAATACATGCTGCTGCAGAATGCTTGTCCTTTAGTGGGAAGACACTTAGCAACCTCGCACAGCTACTGGTTTCCTACACAGAGAGAGCGTGAATGAGAGAGAGAAGCCTTCAGTCCAAATGCAAAAGCTTATATCGGTGATACCTATACCAAACAGGGCAGCAGAAGAAATTCCAAAATAAGCTGCCCAGAGAGCTCTTAAAACCAGGTAAGATCTATAGAAACAGATCCTGGCTCACACCTGAGGCTGAGGGGGGAGGATGGCAGATCTCTTAAGGGCAGGAGCTCACACCTAGCCTGGGTGACAGACAGCAAGTCCCCTCTCTTAAGAAAGGAGAGGGAGGGAGGGAGGAAAGAAGGAAGGAAGGAAGGGGTGAGCGAGGGAGGGAGGAAGGAAGGAAGGGGTGAGCGAGGGAGGGAGGGAGGAAGGAAGGAAGAGGGGGAGACAGGTCCAGCTTAGATACGTCATCAGACGTGATTAATGGTCTAATCACAAGCAGAACATATTAGAGCTAACTCCATTTCCTCGTTGGGTTCTCTGAAGCCCTAACGCTTTGTAAAGGTGACTTAGTGGTTCCTGACCCTGCATGTGTCAAATCCATTTTTAAAAGCCATTCATTCTGCCCATGTTCAGTATAAGTCAGAAGTTATGATAAAGTCAGAAATTATGATGAGCATCAGAATGAAAAATACTGTGGCTCAAATGGAGGGAATGCTCCTATTGCTCTCAAATTTTTTTCTTTTCTGAAACAGTCTCACTCTGTCTCCCTGGTAGAGTGCCGTGGCATCACCAGCCCATGGCAACCTCAAACTCTTGGGCTCATGTGATCCTCCTGCCTCAGCCTCCTGAGTAGCTGGGACTACAGGTGCCTGCCAGACACCTGGCTAGTTTTTTTTCTGTTTTTAACAGAGATGGGGGTCTCGCTCTTGCTCAGGCTGGTCTCAAGGAATC
Organism: Otolemur garnettii; assembly: GCF_000181295.1. NCBI lineage: Eukaryota > Metazoa > Chordata > Mammalia > Primates > Galagidae > Otolemur > Otolemur garnettii. The sequence continues at coordinate 4,418,296 of NW_003852521.1, forward strand.
CGCTAGCCTTGCTCTCTTAGCGTGCTAGAATTACAGGTGTGAGCCACTGTACCTGGGCTACTGCTGAAATTTTAGCAAAAGTTTTTAGACCTTATTCACAGCTCACAAAATTGTAGATAATCAGTATATTCTAAGCTTTCTTGGTAATGAAAGAGCTTCTCAATAGCACGCATCCTACTGTCCCACACTGGACAAATTACTCCCTTTTTGTTTGTGTTTTTTGTTTCTTAAATTTTGTTGTTAGTTGACAAATAACAATTGTATGTACTATATGTTTACAAGGGGCAATGTGATGTTTGGATGTATCTTTACATTGTGGAATGATTAAATCAAGCTAATTAATAAATCCATCACTTTACATATTTATCATTTTCTTGTGGTGAAAATATTTAAAATTTACTCTTTTGGCAATTTTTTTTTTTTCAGTTTTTAACCAGGGGCTGGGTTTGAACCCTCCACCTCCAGCATATGGGGCCAGCGCCCTACTCCTTTGAGCCACAGACATCACCCTACTCTTTCAGCAATTTTGAAACTTTTTTAGATTCCACATACATGAGAGCCTGTGGTATATGTTTTTATGTGCCTGCAATTTCTCCCTTTTTCATGAGGACTAGTGCCAAACACATCAACATCAATTTTTTTGGCACTTGGTAATTAGTAAGACTATAACTTTTCAAGATATTTCTGGTAGTGGTTATGGCCTATAAAGTATATTTTTATTATGACTCTGTGTCTCCCATAAATAATCTGAAAATACACTATTTAAATTGATCGACTTTGGATTTGATAAGAAAGACGTTATTACAGTTAAACCCATAAACTTTTAGATGTGTTCAAAGGGATACCTCCCATGTCTCAGGCCTCAGGCTTTCCAGAAAAGGCCTGTGTAATCATGAAGTGAAGGACGAACGGCCTGAATGTGCTCTCAAGAAAAAATAAAAGAGATGGCCGGGCACCGTGGCTCATGCCTGGAACCCCAGCACTCTGGGAGACTGAGGCAGGTGGATTGCCTGAGCTCAGGAGCTTGAGACCAGCCTGAGCCAGAGTGAGATCCCATGTCTAAATAATAGCCAGGTATTGTGATGGGTGCCTGTAGTCCCAGCTACTTGGGGGGCTGAGGGAAAAGGATCCCTTGAGCTCAAGAGTCTGAGGTTGCCGTGAGCTATGAC
>NW_003852521.1:4419835-4445654 GCF_000181295.1 Otolemur garnettii
AAAAAAAAAAAAAAAAAGAATTATAAATATTTTAAAACCCAGAAAGGATATTTGGTTGATATTAGATCAGATGGGATACTCAATCTGATACTTTCTTTAGATTTGAAAACAAAGTTTGAACTGGAAGAGGAAGTGAAAGGCAAGTTTAGAACTCACATAGTACATTTATCAATGACAGCAAAAAAGCAGAAACACAGCAAAAATAGTGTTCCCTTACTGCAATGGTTATAACCTGGCTAAAGTTCACCTATCCTAAATTCCCATTTCATCATATAAATAAATACTCCCATTTTATTATATAAATGAAAGGCTCAGGGAAATAAAAATGGCTTAGGCCAAAGGCACACAATTAGGGGCTAACAAAAAAAATTAGAACGCTAGGGTAGCTACTCCAAATGTCAACACCTGTTTTTTCTACTATACCATCTCCAATGCTAATATGATTGGTTAAATTTCTAATAAAATGGTGATTTTTCCTTATGGGTATGTTGACCCAGCACACCATCTATGCAGATTCACATTATTGCTTCTTGGTGCTGTATTCATTCTAAGTTATTTCACTTCAAATTCATTGCATACAACACAGTAACCTGAGTATACTAGAAAATTCTATCACATTATGCGATGATTTTTAAATCCTTCCAAAGTTTATTCAGCATGAGTAAGCAGGATGAAAAGTTTGGTTCAATCAATACACAGATGGGTTTTAAATATGGCAAGATGAAGATGATGAAGTCAAAATACGACCGAAATCTTTTTTATTTTTAATGGAAAAGTAGACACAAGCCCAGAGGATAATCTGAGAAACTCAAAGAAATTGTGAGCCCTGAATTGCGGAGAATGGAGCAGAGTAAAAATTCCTTATAGAAGACAGAAGAGAAAGGAGAAAATTGGCTTCCAGAAAATGAAGACAGAATTGGAGACAGGGATAAGGAAATGACAGTTATTTTTCCTATGATTTTAAATGGAAAGAATAGAACACAGAGCTCTGAAACTAACGCTTTCATTTTACCAGGGGAAAGCACATCAAAACCATGGATAATAAAGGGGGAAAAAAGGATTTTGGTGAGATGTTCCAAAGGAGAAAAAAAAAAAAAAGGTTTCTAAAGATGATACTTTGCAGATCGTGAGATTATCACAACTCTTTTTTAAAAAATCGTTTTCTAACTAAGAAGCAGATTGCTAGAATAATTTTCTAGTCATTTGATGATACTTGTAATTTTTAGCCTGATACATAAAAAGACCTAATATATTGTTGTTCTTCTTCACAATGAAATATTGTTGCAAAATCTGAAATATCACACTGGCCAGGACTCTACCTTCTCTGGGAGAATAAAATTAAAACTGAAGATATATGGACTCAACTGCGGGGGGGGAGATAAAATTGGGAACCAGGTCCTATGGTATAAGTTCTTCTATTTAATCTTCATAAGTATTCTAATATAGTAAACTTCCTAGAGTTATTAGCTGTATATTATGAGCTAATCATTACAATTATTAAATACAATAACTGGCTTACCCACCAAAGATACCAGTTAAATTGTCATTTTAAGTACTTTTTTCTTCTAGCAGAGAATACCACTATTCAAAATAGGGTGAAACTTCACAGAATGAACTTGTTAAAAATAGTGTCTGCATCTATGAAATCTTAATTATAATTACATAGTCATTTGTGATCATTTTCAATGGTTCTGGGCAAAGACAAATGAGCATAATAAGATCCATTAACCAACCTGTGTTTTTTGTTGGCGTGTGGGAGAGGGACTTAATAAAGTGGCCTAAAGAGCAGAAGGGCAGGTGGTGGTGGAAATCCTCACCATGGAGTGAGTATAGGCATTGAAGGATACAATTTCAAATAATTTGAGAAAGTGATTCTCAGCTAAAGTGAGTACATACTTCACAGGTAAAATGGTTACTTTTAGTGTGTTGCTTTTTAATAAGTAAAAAGAATATTAAGGTCAATACTCTCCCACCCCTAATATTCTCGATATAGTTTACATGGGTGTATTGCTCGAGCATGATATCTGTCCTTCCTTGGATTTCACAAATGTCACAGTGCAAGGCAATTGCTAACGCCATATTTTTCTTTAGTGGGATTAGAAACCTTGGGGCTCTTTTCACCAGCTGTTCACCTGTTCCATAAAACAATATAGGTTGCAGAGGAGGATAAACCTCTGTGATTAAATTGTGTTTATTGCAAATGGTGCATACAGCCCAAGAAAACGTTAGGGAGTAAGTGAGATGCTACTACCTACGCTGTGCTAGGGGAGTGGCATTAAGCTAAGGTAAGCTAAGAAAATTAAAACAGGTGTCAGTCTTCCATGTAAACTAACTAAAATTCAACCGTATTTGAAGAAATTCATAAACTCTGCTCCAAATGTAAGATAAGAGATGGCACCTACCACCACATGAACTGTTTTAGAATTTCTCTTATATTCTACCCTTCCTTCTTCATTTTTCCTCTCACTAGTCCCCAGTTGTTAGCACTGGCCACTAGACCCCTCTGTGGTCACAGAAATGTTCTGCAGCTGCACTGCTCAAAATGGTAACCACTACCCACTTGTGGCTATTGGGCATCTGAATGGGGCTAGTATGCCCAAGGAGCTGAATTTATAATACCATTTAATTGTGTAATAAGCCACTTAAATGTAAATGGCCACATGTGGCTAGCGTCCACCTACTGGACTTCAGTAGACCAGTGTGCAGCAGCCTTGCAGAATCCTCTCAGCAGCACTCAGAGGGGATGAATGTCATCCATCCTGGAGATGCTCAATGTTGGGTACACATTAGAGTCACCTGGGGAGCTATGAAACCAACTCTGGTGACTAGGCCTCTCCCTCAGAGAGTCTAACTAATCTGGTTTGAGGTGGCACACTGGACGTGGTATTGCTGTTTCTAAATCTGAACAATAAACAAGGCTACGTAAGGGGGAGGTCCTGAGGACCAGCCTTCCTGGCTCTGTATTCATTTGGTCCTGTGTTGGGGGTGGCTGTGATGGGGCAAGTCAGAGCAGGTTACCAAGTGAGCGCCCAGTTTGCAAGGCTCAAATTTGAAAATGTTCAAGGAAGCCATAAAGAAATACGAAAATAAAACATAGGATGGACATGGAAGAAACAGGAAAATTTGCTGAATATAAAACAGAATTATAAAACTTACAACAAGTGAACCAGCTCTCATATGGTTAGAGGGAAAACTGTAAAGAAAAGCCATGTGGTAGGATGAACATTTAATTGCATTGGTCACCCCAAGGGATAGCCTTGCTATAAAACATTCAATTGGCCAGAAGCTGAAAACTTTTTGATTGTACATCTCTAGTAGGAAAAAGTATTTGAGCAAGTGCTCCCAAGAGATGTCCATGTTTTAACCACATTAATGGATTCGCATACTGATGTATTACATGTGTAGGAGACATACAAGCTGAAACAGAATTTTCTTAATGAGACTCAAACAAAATAAGAAATTCTATTATGTTCTTCCCGCACTTTAATAGATCGTATTGCCAATGGCCTGCTTCCAAAACTACTTTGAAAACAAATGCCATACAATTGACAGGAATATTTAGAAACTGGCCCACTAAACTAGTCCTTGCTTAAGACAATCCCCAGTAAGATTTTGATCACCCTTTTACAGGTAACAGATCTTGAAAATAAGTTCCTTGATGTCTCTGTTTGGGTCTCAATAACTACATGAGCATTCATCATCACAGGCAAATGAGTTTACATTTTGTAAATTAAAAAATGAGGAGTGTCGTCTCTTTGTGGTTAAGTATACAGCCAAGGCCAAGGGAAAAGACCCATTTGGACCCTGCCCTGTTCGTTTATATATAATTATTAATTTACATTCTTCTCAATATTGTATTTGCTGCTCCCACTTACTCTAGCATCAAGATCTAGAGTAGCCACTAGCCACAGGTAGGTTACTATTTAAAGTTAATCTAACTTAAATTGAGTGCAGCATTTTAAGTACTCAATAGCCAGGTGAGGCTATGGGTTAGCCTCAAAAGGGAAAGAAGAGAACACTCCTATCATCACAGAAAGTCTGCCGAACAATGCTGCACTGGATATGTAGTATATCCTTCTGGAACTAGGTCAGAAATAAAAAAGGTGCTACTGCCAATAGAACATCAACTCTGCCGAGTGTTTGCAATAATGATAATTGATTATAACATCTACTCTCTGATCAGTCTGCCTCTATATTCGTAGATTCCTTATAGTGGGATTTGTTGGTGGCCCACCTGCAATTCAGTCCCTCTCTGACCCCTAACCAGGTATGTCAGAATTCCTCACTTCTTGATCTGATGAAATTTACAATGAAATCAACTCACAGACACAGCATAAACTGCACCCAAACTGCACCCATCCAGACCCAAGGCCTGAGTAGATGGCTGCATAGTTCACCCAACATTAAGGTGACCAGATTTTAACATTCGTAAAACGGGATACCATTGACAGAGGGGGGGTGTTCATAATTAAAAATGTGGTCTATATGGAGCAACAAAAATTTTCATAGAATGCAAAAATAGTATTGTAATATATATATTTTTAATTTCAACATAAGTACAATTTACAAATATAATACATTAAAAAAAATTATGTATAGGGTGGTGCCTGTGGCTCAAAGGAGTAGGGCGCCAGTCCACCTGGGCTACCTTGCCCAGGAGGGGAGTAGGGAGTTTACATTAGCCTTTTCATTTCCAAATGAAGTTACATTAACCTCTTCATTCCCAAATGGAGTTACATTAACCTTTTCAGCAGCCAAAAACTGTATATTCCCTTCCCGTTGTCCCGCCCTTCCCTAGCTTGTCGTGCATCCTTTCCAAAAATCAGGACTTTTTTAAAACACCATGGGACGCGGGACAAATTGTTAAAAATCAGGACTGTCTCACCAAAAGCAGGACATCTGGTCACCTTACCCAACATCCCCACTCCTCATCTACACCATGTCCTGATGACTCCCTTGGATAAGTTCCCAAGACCATGTTTCTGCCCAAGATTTTCAGAGGTGAATTTCAGTCCAGAAGCCAACAGTAGCTGGTGGAACTTTTTATGACATTTACTCATGCACTTCCCAGGAATGGCACCTCCAAAGCTTTTGCCTAATGGGTGCATTCTGCCCCTTCTAAGCAGCTATCCTGACTCTGGCTTAGGCAATCTGCCTTCTGAAAACTCTCCTGGTATGGGAAGCCCATTTTTCTTATGTTCATTAAATACAGTGCCTTTCACTGGCACCTACTTCCCAGGCCTAGTTCAGTTTTTCTCATCCTCTGCTGTGCTGTGGCCTAGGATGCTCTCTGCCTTCTCCTTAGCCAGCCTCAGCTGACCTTCATCCTTGGTCCCACAAAAAGCCTCAAGTTGGAGACTCTTTATGTCATGACAAAATACACCAAAAAGTCCACACTCCCTTGCCTAGCTGTGAACGCTTAGCAGACCAGGGAGCCTGAGTCCCGGCCATGGGATTTTCACATGAGAATGACTCCTGCCCTATAAGGGGAGAGAGCCCACGACCTTGGTGTCATCAGCATCCAGCTCTCACCAGCTGAGCTAAGCATCTCTAAGTTGCAGGGGAAGTTTAAGGTCATAGAGATTGGGTTGCCCTTTTCCATTTTATTCTCCAAAGATAGAGTGAATTGCCCTGATTGCAGAAGTTGCCCAAATGAAAATATTTGACCTTGAAGATAATTCAGAACAGAATGTACTCAGACTAGACACAGAATTAGCAGTCAGGATGCACTTCTCCACATTAGCTACAGACCCCTCCAAAATCACAAGCTCCCTGCTGGGAGTGGGGCGTCTACTTCAATGTGAACTCATCCAATTCTTTGCCACTTTTGCCTTAGGAAGACACATTCGAATAAAAGGACCAAGAGTAAGTTATTGTTTCAGAACAATTTTATCTCACTCGTTTAGAAAGCTTTCACGATTTGTGAAACCTTCTTCCTTATTTAGGGTTGCCCCACTTACCTTGGATAGACTGAAAACGTTTTGAAGTAGGGATGGAAAAGTTAACTTTTTTCTCTGCAATTTCATGCATTAACTCTTGAATGAATCACGCCAATCACTCATGCTTCAATTTTAAGCAAGGAGGTGAAGAATAAGCAGTGAGTAGCATTTGCCACTGTGGGTGCCTTCCATCATGGGAAAATAGAAATGTAACCAATAATCGGATTGATACCCAAACAACACCAGTCATTTGCTATTGATATTTCAATGTCATGGTGATAACACTAAATAAGCTCATTCAATAACATTTGTGAGCTCACCTAAAATACAGTATAATACCAAATGGGGAGTAAAATAATTAACAGAGGTGAAATTTATTAGTTAAACACATGATGATTTATGTAGTTGATATACTAAGATAACTAGTCAATTTTGCTCCTCATAGACAGGAATAAGCATTAAAAAGAAAAAAATATTGTCATGAAGAAAGATTCCTAAAAATTGAGAAATGAGCAAAAAATGCTATCCCACTGAACTTACAAACTATTTTTTATCTTATTCATAAACACTTGATGCAAAATGTTGAAAATATAAAATACAGGAAAGAAAAAGAAAGAAAATAAAAATCATATATAATTCCTTTCCCCAGGGTTAAACGTGGTTAACCCTCTGTTGCATATCCTGCCAGAATCATTTATTTATTCATATATTCACCCTACTCTTATTGCCCAGGAGAAGCCTCTATAACTTAAATACATATATGCTATTTATAAACAGCTCTCTTCTTGATATCGTCCACGTCAACAACAAATGTATTTCTCTATATTGTAATGTGTAACATTTGCAGAGTATTCTTTTCAGATGATGTATCACGATTTCTAAAGCAATCACTACTGGTCCAATTTTGACAATATGCATATATATCAAATGCCATAAAAATGTGCACACTGTTTCACCCAGCAATTCTAATTTCAGGAATGACTCTAAATAAAAAAAGCATTGGGCTATGCAAAGACATAGCAAAAAAGCTTTTCACAGTCACGTTTAAAACTGTAAAGTTTGAAAGAATATAAATATTAAATAACTGAGGGAACAAATAAATGATAATATGTGCATGTTGGAACATTAATTTAGCCCCTCTTAAAATTTCAGTTTGAAGGAGACCCACTCCTGGTAAAATGTCAAATGAATAGGCAATGCAATTCAAAATTTGTAAAGATTTTTAAAATACATGATATAGCTTGAAATAATTAGATTGTAAAAAAATTTTTAAAAGATAGACCTCTAAAATATCAATAAAATGAGTGAGCTATGAATAAATTTTTGACCATCCAAGACATTTGGAGAAAATTGGAAAACTTTATTGAAAGTCATTTTAAAAGACCTAAAATAAAAAATAAATAAAAGATCTAAAATAAACGGAGAGTTATATAATGATCACAGTAGAAAGAGTAAACATCATAAAGATGCCAATCCTCCTCTAATTAATTTATAAATTCAATGCCATCTCATTAAGTGTTGATTTAAAAATTCATTGAAAGCAAAACTGCCCTAAATAGCCAAACTAATTTTGAAAGAAGCAAGCCCTTTTCGAGAAGGATTATAAAGTTAACATAATTAAAGTTATGGAAATGAAAATTATGGTTTTAGTAAAAACAGACAAATTAAGCAAAGAAATAGCAAAGAAAGCTCAGAGTCAGTTCTCTCACATAGGAGAACTTAATAAATGATAGGGATAGCTTTGCAGAACAATGGGAAAATAAAATTAATCGTTCTGGAACAACTTGGTTTTCCAGATGAAAAAATACAAAATTATATTCCTCACATAATGCACAAAATCCCCTGTCAAGTAGAAAAGGTAACAAAATGTAGAAAGGCAAAGCTCTAATACCTTTAAAACAGAGTATTATTAAGTAATTTTATGGTGGATAAGCAAGGAAAGATTTATTAATCAGATCTTAAGGTATAAACAACAAAGAAAAAGTATGATAAATTTCTCAACTTAAAAATTAAAATTTTTAATGAAACAGATGTCACCACAAAGCAAAGTCAAGCTACCTACTAGGTTAATACAGTTGCAATCATAAAATAAAGATTCAGAATAGATAAATAAATCTTTTAAAACTCTATTAAAAAACAGAACAATGGGGAAATAATGTATTAATGTTTCTATGCATTTTTCTTGCTGGTATTTTGTTGCTATAGTATGTGGACATAAAAATTTAGAGCCGTCCTATGTGTCTTTTTAAAAAATCATTTTTTTCAATCCAGGCAATTATTTTTAACATTTGTTTAGTCCATTTTTGTTAAATATTAAAAATGTTTGGGGTTCTACACAAAACTCACTATCAAACTATTTTTAATGGTAATATTTCATTTCCACTTTGGGATTTTTAAACTGTTTCTTAACTAGGTCAAAATTAACCCTAACTAATATGTTGTTTTTAGAACAGTCTTCTGTTTTAACAAAAATTAGTATTTTTTGTTTCCTGAGTTGACTAATGATTTAGGGGAGGATACAGAATTGTTTGTTTGAATTTATCCTTTTCTAGGTAGTTTTTGAAATATCTCATAGTTCTCTTCTAATTTTAAGAATATGGAATGTCCAGTTTAATTATTTCACTTTATAGCATGAACTTATTACTGTATTAATCTATTTGCCCTTGAAATGTCTTACACCTGATTCAAACAATCTTCTCAGGGGTGGGGGTGGGTCATATCAGTGAAAAGTGATTTAGGTTTTCACTAACAGGTTGCAAGTGAGTTAATTTTCACATCTTGAGATAGTATTTTTCTGCTTTCTAATAGAAAATGTATATTTCCTCTAATCTGTATTGCTCATGAAAATTTTCTTAGATGTCTTTATTTTTCCTTAAATAACTAACTTATAAGCTCCAATGCAGAGAAGAAAACTCATTTTATTTCCTTACCTGACCCTATTATCTGAAGATTAAATCTATTTTTTTCTAAGGTTAAGGCCACCAGTCCTGCCTGAATCATCACCAGCTCTTTATGTAGTTTAGAATCAAACAAGGTTTATCCGAAACACTAATTTCCTAATTCCAAATCATCTTCTGCTGTGTAGGACAGTCTAAGCATAGCTCGTCAATATCCCACCACCTCCCTTTTGTCAGTTTATACCTCTTTTTTTCTTTTTTTTAATTATTATTTATTTTTTGGTATTCACTCATACCCCTTCCCAAGGTTGCTTCATTTCTGGGCCATTACCCAGCGTCCTTCCCCAGCTCTGCCTTCTCCTGAATACTCTCTGCAGGGGTACTTTTATTTTATTTTTTTAAATATTCTCAATATTTCTGAAACATATCTGGCTGGGGTTGGCATTGCTGTTTTGTTGTCTTGTTTTTGTTTTTGCTGTTCTTAGTTTTTTGTTCTAATATCAGACAACTCTAATTCTCTGCATTGGATTCAAATCAAAGAAGTCACCCAGTATTGTTCTACCACCCCCACCATCCCAGTGGGTTCCATTGCAAAATGCAGTCGGTGAATACCAACAAGAACAGATAGACAAGCATTTCTGTGAACCATCACCATTTCTAAAGGACATCTCTTTGGGAGTGAACAATCCCAACATCCATGTTAAGCAAAATAATTGCATATGTACAACATTTAAGTTGGGGAAAGATGTGACTGAAAAATGGTGAACTGCAGCCCTCAAGCAAACTAGCAAGTTATTCCAAAAAGAATTAAAATGCTTACCACATTTTAATCGTTCATGTAATAAATTAAAACCATATTTATTAAAAGAGAGGATTTGTGTGAATGAGTTAAAAGCCAATCAGAGCTACTATCTGCCTGTAGGAAAGAATATTTGGAAAATTCATAGTGGAACTAATTATGTCAAATTATGCCTAATAATTCTGGGGGACTCTGTAGGTATAGCATAAAATGCATATTTTGAATGCCCCATAAAACAAAATAATAAACATAAAGTACAAGCTAAAGAAAAAAAGGAATTATTATCAATAGTAAAGATAGTAGACCTAGAACTTCTCAAAACAAGTATCTATAAAGAGTATCAGCTACCAATAATATTTTTTATCTTATCTGTGATATCAGATATTATTGAAATAATTCGATAATAAGAAAACTTATTTTGACTTAATTTTAGAAATAGCTATTCTACTCTCTAAAAATTGTTTTTCTTTAATTTAATGTATAATGTGATAGTTGTAGTTTCTGCCATCACTACTTTTTATTCTTAAAGTTACATAATAAATCAGAGGCCTATGCATTATGCAAAAAAAAAAAAGAGAAAAAAGAGGAAACGAGAGGCAGAGATAGAGAAACATAATTATGATATCATGGTTGTAATAATACCTCAGTCATACTTTTGTCATCTAAATAATGAAATAATGCCAAGGAAATAGTTAGGCTAAACACTGAGAAAAATCATCTTTTCTTTTCTTGCCTAAAATTTCCCTTTAGTCTTTAAACTCTCAATAACAAATATTTACTGAAATATTGCTGTGCTAGGAATTAAACAAGAATATGACTATCTCTGCCTCTAGACATTAAAAAATCTAATTGGATAGATAAGAGCTAAGCCTATTTTGAAAATACTGGGTTGTTGGCTTGATTCAGTTTTCTGAATCCTATATCCCAGTCAACTAAGTGTTCCATAAACAAAGACTCATTAAATGCAGTCCAAAGCCATCAACGGGATCCTGGCCGGGGGTGGGGGTGGGGGGGTAGGGGCAGGGCTAACTGGCATGGCCACTCTGCCACTCGAGAGGCCAGGCTAGGATGAGACTTAGAGGCAATATGGGGATAAGAGCTGAGTGTTTGGAGGCTTAGTGACTTTACTGTCACACAATTAAGTTTCACAATGAAAGAAAATGATCAGTCAGATATATGTCCAAGAAGTCTAAAATCAATGCCTAGTTCAGATGGAGTCATGGCAAAGATCAGAAATGGAGGTGAGGCAGAGGGCCGAGGGTAAATAAAAACCGAAGGATGCAGGCAGGCAGGGAGGTGTCAAGAACCAAGAGCAGCCACTAGTTGACAGAAGCTGCTCTCTGCACAACAGCGCATCTAACTTGTCCTCAAGCTGGCAGGGGACACAGACCTCAGTAGTCACATTATGACAGAGCTCTAACAGCAATTCACTTCATCCTCTCATTAGACTCTGGGAAAGAATGTTATAGGAATTCAGAGGGAAAAGGTGATGACTTTTAGGGAGTCCTAAATGAGTTAAAGAGAAGGGGCCTTAGAAAACAGGGCAACTTATCACAAACAAATAAAGATATTAATAACCAACTTTCAATTGAGTAGAGGGACAAAACACAATCTAGTAGAGCACACAGGGACAAAACACCATCTGTAGTCAATGGACAGATCTGTTTGCTGGAGCCAAGGGTTTGTTAGGAAAGTGGGAGAGAGAACCTAAACAACTATAGAAGGTAGAGACCTTTCCATGCTGGGTAAATGAGTAGTCCCTCAGGGCAAGGTACTACATTTCATATATCACTGACTATTCAAATGAAATCAAATACATAATTAATTTGTGTTTAATCATGATGTCAATAGTATAGGGGAACTGCATTTTATTTAGAGATTATAATAAGTACATGAGGCAAAAATTGAGTAATTTTCATTACCCATTGTAACCAATTTCTATGGAGGGTTTGCTAAAAGCCAAATACAATATAAAATCTTTATATTCATTCTCATACAACCGTGTTAAGGAGGCATTATTATTCTCATTTGACAAATAAAGAAACTGAAAACTAGGGAGGGCAAGTATCTTGTTCAAGGTCAAATACCTATAGACAGAGCTAAAATTTGAATCCAGGTGGTCAGATTCTAAAAGCTGAAGATTGAAACCACAATTCTACATCGTCTATAAATAATACCTCACATCTACACATCAGTTTCTAATTATCAAAATACAGTTCATGTGTGTGAGTCTCAGGTTAGCCTTAGAGTGTAGCTGGTATTTTCTCACCTATATGTTTTATGTGAGGCAGGAACCCACAAAGAGAGGGAAACAGATCTTGGACAATGTGACAGTACAACACACGCCCAAGAACATTAGCCAGAAATTGAAACTACAACTATAAAGAACTAACAAACGAGTTTGCTTGATTCCTAGGAGCAAGATCAGACCTGGTGGGTAAGATGAGACAACAGGAATTTTTAGGCTGTCTGTTGAGAAGATAAAGGAGGTTTGGTCACCTATGTGAATAATCTCTTTCCACTTTATGTTGCCTGGACACACTGTCTAGTCAGTGGCTGCCACTTAAGTCCCCCAAACCTTCACATAGCAGATGCTCAAATAAAGGTTCTCTATAAATGATTCAAGCTAAGAAGCTTGGACTCTGACTGGCTTCTGTTAGCTAAAATCTTCAAAATAAAACTACTAAAAATTTAAATATAAAATAAATGTAATAAGACTTCATCTTTAAAGCAAGCTTTTAAAGACAATATGCCTAAATACAATTCCATATGTTTCTCATTTTTCTTTGCTCAGTCAAGCACTAACTAAACCACCTGCTACCTCCAAGTGTGACCAGAAGATTTCCTTGTGATGATGTCCTTCACTCTAGCTCAGGATCCCTGTTAAGGCTGTCATGTATTTCTGTAATTTCCAAGTCTGACCTTAAGTATGTTGGTTTAGACCTACTGGATAAGCTTTCAAGCAAATATCACCTTTTGCCTATGTGATATTAATCAGGAACTTACCAAAATGCACTTGTTTTTTAGCCTCTTCCTTTCTTTTTCCAGATAGCAGAAACTAGAAAGTTTCGTCAGCTCTTGGGACTCAAATCATGACCATTATATCTCTAATAACAAAAAAGAAAGCTTAATTATCTTTTCAAAGTCCTATCTCCACAAACTTTGTTCTTGAATTCTTCATTTTTTGTGGCTAAATCATTTGTAACAATATTATGGCTATCTACTCATTTCTCTATGATGATGGCATCAAATAATTCTTGGGACACCCCCCATTCAGAAGAGATTCATTTTCCACGCTAATGAATGGACAGAATAACTTTGTCCATTCCAACAGGTTTTTCCAGTTGCTAATAGTTCTGCTAAATTTAGCTCAAAATGTAAATACAATAGTTGCTGAGGTTGCTCTTCATGTACAGAAACATATATGCTACCTTTGGCTTTTGATTATAACCTTTCCATTATTAATCTGAATTTAGATCTTAAAACATAAAATTTAATTGAAAGATACTTTAGAGACTACAAAGTCCTAAGCCTACATTTTTCAGAAGTAACAACTGAATGCCAAAACTTTAAGTGATCGTCTCAAGGTCCCTAGGTACTAGGTAAAGAGCCAGGCCAGGACTCTTAGCTGACAAAATGATGTGTCTATAAAGCAGAACAGTTAAAACACTTTAAAAAAAAAAAAAAAGCTTTATAATTAAAATTACCGAAAAATAGTGAAAACCTTTGGCCTGAAGGTAAGATGACCTTTTAAAATTACATTAAATATTAAATAATATTAAGTAATTAAGTAAGTCTTTTGAAAATACCCATTATGCCCTGCATGTAAATTCATTTTGATATTTCTTCTATGCAGCTAATCCAAATTTGTTTCTTTTCTTTTTGTTGAAGAAGTGTAGTATTCTGTGTCCACAGTAATTTTTCCTAAGATGTAATTTGCTCTACGAGATATTCACCTCTTACTTAAGCACGTGTCCATCTTTCATGATGTTCTATGTCACTAAAAGGTCAGCAAGGCAGAATAGTCCAATAAAAGAAGCACTAAACCAAGAGTCAGGAGACTTGGTTTCTTGCCTGAGCAGTTAACTAGCTGTGTGACTTGGATAAGAACAATGAGCTGAAAAACAAAGAGGTAGACGTAGACTCTGATCTTTAATTCTTTCCAACCACTGAAATAAGAAGTAAGCATATGGAAACTCCTGTGATCTTGAGCTTACAGAATTTAAAAGTAGCAATTCATTCATGTAATTACAGACTCTAAAGTTCTGTGTTTTCTAGTTTCCACCTACAGAAAAATGTCTTTACGTCATATCAAGAATCACTTTACTCTTCCTAAAGCAAATTATAGGTAAAAGAGTGACCCTATCCGAAATTTTTGCCTGGCCTTGAGTCACTACCAACATTTCTTCTAACATTCAAGGTGAGGTATGGCCTGTCTTGTAGATAAAGATTCCACTTTTTTCCTTCCTAGAAGAACCAATGTCACCTTTAAATAAGCAATTTACTTGAGTATAAAAAATATTAATCAAAGTCTGTTGTTATCTGTTTAAAATTGCCTGGTTTGAGTAGTTTCATGTAAGCTTTGTGGCAACCACAAAGCAAAAACATGACATCAAATACACAAAAGACAAAAAGTAAGGATTCAAAGTATATCACTAAAGAAAATCACCCAATCACAAAGGAGGATAGTAAGAGAAGAAAGGAGCAAAAGATATGGAAAACAATAAGAAAACAATTAACAAAATAGCAGTAGTTTTTCTTTATAAATAATTACCTTGAATGTAAATGGGTCAAATTCTCCAATAAAAATTTATAGAGTAACTGAACAGATGAAGAAAAAAATAAGACCCAAGTGTTTATTCCCTAGAAGAAACTCACTACATATTTAAGGACATAGACTATAGGTGAGGGATGGAAAAAGATATTTCATGTAATAGAAACCAAAAGACAACAGTAGTAGCTAGATTTATAACAGATGAAATAGACTTAAAGTCAAAACATGTAAAATGAGACTAAGAAGGCCATTATATAATGATTAAAAGGTCAACTCATCTAGAGGATATAACAATTATAGATACATATGTACCCAACATCAGAGTACCTATATGTATAAAGCAAATACGAATATATCTGAAGGGAGACACGAACTGTAATACAATAATGCTAGGGCACTTAAATATTCCACTTTCATCATTAGACAGATTATTCAAGCAGATAATAAGGAAAACTTGAACTTAAACTATACTTTAGCATAAATGAATTTAACAGACCCATCCAGCAGCAGCAGAATACATACCCTTCTCAAATGATCATATGATCTATCTTGGAGAATAGATCATATGTTAGTCCACAAAACAAGTCCTACCAAATTTAGGAAGATTGAAACCATATCAAGTATCTTTTCTAACCATAATCATATTAAACTATAAATCAATAACAGAAGAAATTTGGGGAAATTCATAAATACACAAAAATTAAACAATATACTCTTAAACAACCAATGGTTCAAAGAGGAAATAAAACAGAAAATTAAAAAATCTTAAGACAAATGAAAATGGATGCACAACACAGCAAAACTTGTGAGATGCAGCAAAAGCAGTTCTAAGAAGGAATTTTATAACAATAAACAACTACATAAAAAAAAGAAAAGAAAGAAATGTCTCAAACAACCTAATGATACATTTCAAGTTACCAGCAAAAGAAAGATAAATTCAGCCTCAGGTTAATAGAAAGAAAGAAATAATAAAGATTGCAGGGCTGCAGCTCCATATGCTGGAGGTGGTGAGTTCAAACCTAGCCCCAGCTAAAAACTGCAAAAAAAAAAAAATATATTGTAACAGAAATAAATAAAATAGAGACTAGAAAACATACAAAAGATCAATAAAACTATGAGTTGGGTTTTTTGAAAAGATAAAACAAAATTGACAAACTCGTACTCAGATCAATTATGAGAAAAACAGAGAAGACCCAAACAAATGAAATCAGAAATGAAAAAGGAAACATAAAAACTATAACCACAGAAATACAATCATAAGAGAATACTATGAACAATTATATTCCAACAATTTGGATAACCCAGGGGAAAAAAAGGTAAATTCCTAAACGTGTATAACCTACCAAAACTAAGTCATGTAGAAAACGGATATTCTGGCTTGGCCCCTGTGGCTTAATCGGCTAAGGCGCCAGCCACATACACCTAAGGTGGCGGGTTCGAATCCCCAGCCTGGGCCCGCCAAGCACCAATGATGGCTGCAACCAAAAAATGGCCAGCGCTGTGGCAGGCGCATGTAGTCCCAGCTACTTGGGAGGCTGAGGCAGGAGACTCGCTTGAGCCCAGGAGTTGGAGGTTGCTGTGAGCTGTGAGGCCATAGCACTCTACCCAGGGGGATAGCTGGAGGCTCCGTCTCAAAAAAAAAAAAAAGAAAAGAAAACAGATATTCTGAATTGACCAATAACTAGTAAGGAGAATGAATCAGTAGTAAAGTGCCCCATAAAAGAAAGGCCCAGGACCTGATGGCTTTACTCCTGAATTCTGTGAAACATTTAAAGAAATAACATAACACTTCTCAAACTCTTTCAAAAAAATTGAGGAAGGAGGAATATTTCCAAACTTACTTTACAAGGTCATCATTACCCTCATAACAAAGCCAAAGAAATACAAGACAAGTAAAGAAAATTAAATGTATTCCTGATGAATATAGATGCAAAAATCCTCAATGGAATATTAGCAAAACTGATTTCAATTGATTTATCCAGGATGCAAAGAGAGTTCAACATATGCAAATCCATAAAATATGATATAGCACATTAACAGAATGAAGGGGGAAAAACATATGACCATTTCAATAGATGCAAAGAATGAATTTGACAACATTCAACATCTTTTCATTATAAAACTCTCAACAAATTAGATATAGAATGAATGTATGTGTATGTCAAGACAGTAGAAGCCATATATGAGAAACATCATGCTCAATGGTGAAAAGTTGAAAGCCCTTCTGCTAAGATGAGGAATCAGAGGAAGATGTCCACTGTCACCACATCTGTTCAACATAGTATCTACCCAAAGGAAAAAAATATTCTTTTATCAAAAACACACCTGCACTTGAATGTTTACTGCAGCACAATTCACAATTACAAAGATGTGGAATCCACCAAGTGTCCATCAGATCATGAGTGGATTCACAAAATGTAGTATAGGTATACCATGGAGTATTACTCAGCCATAAGAAAAGGATGATTCAATCAATGTCTTTTGCAACAATTTGGATATAAGCAGAGACAACTGTCCTAAGTAAGTACTTAAAGAATAAAACAACAAATACCACATGTACTTGTTATTAAACTGTAATTAACTGATGAACACTACACAAAGGGAAGTAAAATTCAATGGAAATCAAGTGGGTAAAAGGGGGAGAAGTGAGGAGAGAAAACCCACCTAACAGATACAATGCACACTATCTGAGTGAGGGACACACTTATAGCCATGACTCAGGCATTACAAAAGCCACCCAGGTAACCAAAAACATTTTTACCTCCTTAATACTTGGAACAAAACAAAACATAGTATTGGAAGTCCTAGCCAGAGAAATTAAGCAAGATAAGAAATAAAGGCGTGCAAATTGGGAAAAAAGTTAAATTGTCCCTGTTTACTGATGACATAATCTTACATGTAGAAAATCCTGAAGACTCCACCAAAAACTATAATATTAGAATTCATAGACAAATTCCATAAAGTTACTAAATCACTATACAAAAATTAGTAGTGTTTCTATATTCCAACAACTACCCCTCATCAAGAAAATAATGCCATTTACAATAGTTACAAAAAACAAAATAAAATACTCAAGAATAAATTTATCCAAAAGTAAAAGAGATAGAAAAAGAAATTCTAAAACTTGTATAGAACCACATAGAAGTCCCTAAATAGCCAAAGTAATATTGAGCAGAAGATCAAATCTGGAAGCATCACATTACCTGACTTCAAAATACACTACAAATGCATAGTAATCAAAACATGGTATTGGCATATGAACAGATGCATTGACCAATTGACCAATGGATCTTTGATAAGCCCATCAAAAATATAAATTGAGGCAAAGAACTTGTTTATATCCATTAGCTTAAATACAACCTATACTTTTTATCAACTATTCGTCATATTATATGTGAGTGGTAGCATGGAGTAGTATAGTAAAGAGATATCCTGGAAGAAAAATGAACTCTGAGTCTAGAATCAAGGAGTCCAGGCTCAGTTCATCTCCCCAGTAGTTCAAAGACTTTGCTGAAGTCACTTAATCTTTCTGTTCTCCATGGGTTTTTTTTATCTAGAAGATAAAGTTGCTAGATTAGATCAATGATTTGTGTTCCTAGGTAATTGATTGATATATTGATCAATATATTGACTGAAGGGAAGACAATGCCAAATCAGCTTTTATGTGTTTCATAGACTATTTGTTCCTACTTGGGAAGAAGAATCTGATTGCTTTAAAATGTTGAAGACTTTGGATTCATTATTCTTTAAGGTCCACATATGATTCCATTATTCAATCCAGTATGTTTGTTTTCAAATGAAAAATGATAATATGAGAAAAGTTCTGAATAAATTAAGAATCTATGATGTGACTTCATAAAAGAAAAAATTGATTATCATAAATGTGTAAGTTACCACTTAAAACATCTAGAATCTGGTAAATAGTAATCAGGTTTTCTTTGATATTTTTCTTAAATAAAATCCCCAAACATGAATATCCCTACAATTCTTCTGCAATTATTGAGCAATTCCAAGAAAGAAATTCACATTTACTTTTTTTAACTGATTTGGTTCCACCATCATTAACATCAGTAATTGGTTGTTTACTTTTCATAAAAGCCAGTATAGGCTTAAATGAGATTCCAATCCCAAGCCCTAATTTGGGAGCTCATCCCATCAAACAACGAAAAACAAACAAATTAACTGAGGGTGGTAAATATTAAACTTGAGCAGCAGGGAAATATGTTATTTTCCAATTCTTCCTTGGACTTCTAAGTGATTCTGGACAGACATGTATATTTCCTCATTTGTGTTAGTAGTATATGATGTTCTTACTTTAAAGTTCTAACATTTTTGTGATATATTCATTATCTTGGAATGTTTCTAAAAATTACACTATACCACTATCATCAAAATAAATAAAGACTAGTTGATGCGTTCTACGTCATCTCCAATTTCTTCTTGATGCATCTCTAGGAAACAGGACCAGGATGGGCAGAGTAACAGTTCTGCACATCACTTAATTGCCACATGCCAATTTCTTCATCTGCAAAATGAAAAACCTTGCCACCGACATGCCTCTGCATCTATCGTGAGGGGAGAACTTTCACAATTTTATGTAAATCTTTGACGTTGTAAAATGATAAACAACAAATCTCACTCATCATACAGCTACATCCAGTGTATGAGATCAGAAAGAAATCAGATAAGGGGGGAAAAAAAAAGAAAACCTATGTGCCAGAGCCAGGTTTTTATTTGCCACAAAGTAACTACATATTTATCCTATCAGAGGTGACAAAATTGCCATTCCATTCACTTTTGTTCCAAAAAAGAGGCAGACCTCAGATATGATAAACTAAACTCAGATATGATAAAACAGAGATTATTGTTGAGACAGAAAAATACATAACAGCTAACCATTGTGTGTTACTTTAAATTTGTAAAGTATTTTCATTACGTTATAATTTGTGATTTTCATGACAAACTGGTTGAGTAGAAATTATTTATCTCCATTTTATATCTTAGAACAGTGACGCTCATAAAAGTGACTTTAATGGGGTTGCTCAGCAAGTTTGAGGAGCCAGCATTTGAACCAAGGGTTTGACTTCCAAATTTTTCCTCTTTCCAACAAACTCAGCTAGAATGCCACATTCTGGGGTAACAGCATATATCTTGAAAGTCAGATGGTCTGAGTAATATTCTGGGTTGGCGTAAACCCAGGAATGATTGCTTAAAGCTCTGGACTTCCAGTCTGACTTTTCATTATTTGAGCCATCTTCCAACCTAGACAGTGTCAACCTGTCTTCTGAATTTTTTTTTTTTTTTTTTTTTTTTTTGCAGTTTTTGGCCGGGCCGGGTTTGAACCCACCACCTCCCTATATGGGGCCAGCACCTTACTCCTTTGAGCCATAGGCACCACCCTGTCTTCTGGATTTTTATTTGCCACTTCATATGCAAATGTTCTCTTTGTCCTATGAAGACATTAATGGAAGAGATTAGGATATTATCCAGGATTGCTTGATTTACAATGGCTCACATTTAAAAAATCCTAAAGAAATAACTATTTAAGTGAGTCAAATCAATTCACTAATTCATGAAAAAAGATTCTTGAACACCTGCTTTGGGACTTGTTTAATAGATCGGTAAACTGAACAGAAAGAGCCTCTGCCGTCATGGTGTTTATGGACTATAGATAAAGGGATATTGAACAAACTAATAATAGTGGCAAGAGATCATAGAAAGCTGTTTGCTAGGAAAGCTTGAATGTGAATTTTCTAGCACCTTGATCTTGGACGTCTAGCCTCCAAAACTGTGAGGGAGCAGGGAAGGCTTTCCTGAAGTACAGACATACGGCCTCCAATCTTAGGTTGGAGGAGAAGGAGATGGGTGAAGAGACAAACAACCTCGGCACAGAGATCATTCATTAAAATGGAAAAGCGCAGCCTCTACTGCACATCTTAAACCCTGCACCCTGTTGAACTCTCAAGGTTTAGAACCAAACCTAGTAATGATGTTGGAATTTTCAGGGGCAGTAGGCATCACAACAGATTAAGATTGTTATTTATTTCGATTTACGTCTTTCGAATACACCTTCAGTAAATTTGTTCAGCCTTGCTGTGAAAGTAGGGAGTAAGTATGTGGTTCTCTTCTATCTGAAACCTACCTTTCATTTCTATGTAAAGATGCTGTAATCCTAATTGGTAACTAGCCTGGTTAAGAAAGTGGATTGTTGTGAAACCTCTTGGAAAATGTTGTAAAAATTTGTTCAGTCACAGCTACAAATTTTGTAGTTAGTTATAATTAGACTTCCAGTTGTAAATTAAGTCATTATTCAGTGGGATTTTCAAGGAGTAGTTGTACAAAGTACCCTGAGGCTACATGTGGTATCCTATGTCCTGGAAAATACTTATAAATTATATTGCTTTACAGCAAACACTCTATATTTGTAATTAAAATGAAATGTTCTCACAGGCTATAATTTTACGAATTTAAAGCTTGACTTAGAACTTATGTCCATATATAAACTCCCAGAAAGACACATTTTCACTGTATGCAGAGAAATACTGAACAATCACTGAATAATCTCTATGGGGTATCAATATGAACTGAATTTTGTACCCCCCAAAGTCTTATGTAGAAACTCTTACTCTCTGGATCTCAGAGTATGACTGTATTGGGAGGCAGCGTCTGTAAAGAGGTAATTAAGATTTAATGAGGTTATGAAGGTGAGGTCTTGACCCAATAGGACTGGAAGAGGAAGAGACACCACAGATGTGTGTGCCCAGAGAAAAGGCCGTGTGAGGGGTCAGACGGAAGGCTGCCATCTACGAGCCAAGAAGGGAGACCTCAGTACAAACAAACCTGCTAACACCTCAATCTGGGGCTTCCAGACTGTGAGAAAATTACTTTCTGTTGCTTATGTCACCTAGTCTGTGGTATTTCATGATGGTAGCCCTAGAAAACTAACACAGGTTTCTACAGTCACAAACATACACAAGTACATGGATGTGCCATCAAATTATCTGAATTCTGATTTGGAAATCGCGGACAGATTTTTATCATGCCTTTGCATATTAAAATTTCTGTTAGATTAAAAATGAGTATGTATAGTTTATATTTATGCAGCCAAACTTTATCTGGATATTCATTAGGAAAAAAACAGAATTTGCTTTTATTTAGTGGGGTCGATATATGGGCACTCTTGAATTTTTTTTTTTGATGTTTTGGACATATTCACGGGTGCTTATGTCAGCTTTAAGAGAGAATATAAGTGCCTGTGCTTAATGAACCTATAATCACCAAAGAAAAATATTAAATGTGGACTCTCCTGTTTCAGATTAAGTTATTGTTTCAAAGCTGTTACATTCCTGTCACTTATCAAGTTACCTTAAGAAGCTTCTTATGAATTTAATTAAGCCTGACTAATTCTCCAGCAGTACAAAGAAAGATGAATTCCTTAAATATTTAATCCATTTATACTCAAAGTGTCATTTTCTGAACGTAGCTGTTAAATCCTTGGAATTAATTATGCTTTGAATTAAAGTTGCATTTTCGGACGTTCGAGACATACAGCTATTGCCACAGCTCACACAACGTGTAGATTCAAATTTCATCTCTTCAACAAGAGAATTTAAGATCTCCACCCCTCATCTTTCTTCCCCTTCCTCCTTTGTCCGAGTATGAATGAGTTAAAGGTGAGGTGAGCTGCCCTCTATTTGTAAAAATCACTACCACTGAAACTCTGTTCTCCTTATTTTACTCAAGCCTTGCTTCCTTCAGAAAACTCTTCCCCACTACAATCCACAGACGGCACATTTCGGCCCTTTCCTCCCTCCGTGTCATCCCGAAACAGTTGGTTTCATTGTATATTTCCCATGTTTTCTCTCCCACTGTGTTGAGAATGGAAGCAACGGTCCTTGGGCGAGATTCCCAAGAATACAAGCAGCTCAATCAGGCAACCACACTGACGGAGCTCCTAATACCCCCAGACCTAGAACTAGACTCTACATTTCTTGATTTAAAAAAAAAAAAAAACTAGACTATTGGATACAAGAAAAGACAGAAAACCACACACACACACACACAGCCAGAAAGATACAAGCCCAAGGGCACAATCCTGCACCCGCTTGGGGATTTGTTAGAGCCCCCCAAAACCAAGCCAGACACTGAGGTTATGAAAGCATCTGGTTGACTCAACTTCTGAAGGAGAAAACTGCCTTTTGACTGAAATTCAATTCCCCAAGAAATGGCCAGCGATGAGAAGGTCATAGATTAGCTATTTAGCTTTTGCATCTGCAGGTCTCCATTTGGGGAAAGCTTATCCTCAGATACCATTTTCTAGCGTTTGCAATAGAAGCGGTAACTGAAAAAGATTTCGTGACTAATTCCCTGAGCTGCCTTTCTTTCCTTCCACCACCACCTCCCACACACCTTTGATTTAAAACATAATTATTTATGTTGAAAGTCTAAAACACAAAATGGCATGTTAGAATTTACAGTTCCGGCTACTTTTATTTCTTAAACAAAATTGTATTATGAAAACACTTTTTCTTGCAAAGAAAAATAAGAATAGGAAAAACGTTTAATTAGCAGAGAAAACACTAAATTCTCACGGTTGTTATGCAAGAGGAAATAGCCAGCACTGGGCAGGGGCCAAGGCCGTCCCCAAGGTCCCCGTGTGAGCTGTACCTACCCCCTTTCATCATCCCCACTTCGTAGCATTTGCGCAGCCGACAGGCCTGGCAGCTCTTCCGCCTGTTTTTATCAATGGTGCACTGGTTGGTAGCCGGACACATGTAGTCATTATGTCCTATTAAAAGCAAGAGAGGACAGAATTAACATTATTCCAGGAAACTTAGCCAGTCAGTGTCTACAGGGGGACCGTTTGGAGGAAGTTTTCCTATCACTCTCCTGGCCTTACTATGTTGCTACCCCAGCCTGCCCACCTTTTCCTCCTTGCAGTGTAAACAAAACCTCCCTCAGACTTCATTTCTGCTGCAGCCAGCGCTTCAGAAGTTCTTTAGGCAACTCACCTTCGGTTCACACAGCCTACATTCTGCAGCGGGATGAGCTCACAGACTACACTTTCTCAGGAGATAAGGCTTTGTTTTTGTTTTCTGTCTTGGTCTTTTTTAACCCAGGCCACTTGCTAAAATTGTGATCAGGGTAAACTTGTTAGAATAGAATTTTCAGGAAGAAAGTTTCAAAGTGGCCCCTTAAAAAAAACCACACAATTGATTAAAGCATCTGCAGGGAGGTGTGAAATGCAACACGGAATACCTGTATCAAGCTAAGTCCCAGCCGGTGGGCTGGACGGTGGTCAGGCCCTGCCCTTAGGTTCTTCGGTTAGTCCATCACTGACCAACTACAGAGCACGCCGGGCAAGCCACTGGGCAGCTCCAGGGCCCTCCTTCCTCCTCTCTAACCTAGAGAAAATCAATGGCACTCACCACGTACCACTGTTCTGAGAATGAGAGTAATCGAGATCTCCTTTCCTCATTCCTCCCACCTGGCTCAACCCACACAGGTCTGTTCTCCACGTCAGCTGCCCACAAAAGCAGCTTCCCTAAGATCACTGACATCTCCTGCTGCTGAACCCAGGGGACACTTGTCAGTCCACATCATAGTCCACCTATCGGAAGGAGCTGACAAGTTGGCTCCTCCCTGCCCCTGGAAACAGGCTTCTAGAAGCTGCCTGTGACTTCCAGAGCTCACACCTCCCGGCATTCCTGTGGCCTCTCAGGCTGTGGCTTCCCCAGAATGTTTGTAGATTCAATTCTCTCCATCCAACATTAAGCGCGAGCTTCGTGGGGCTCAATCCTAGGTTCTTTTCTTCTTCTCCTACCCTATATTCTTTGATAAGAGAATCTAGTCCCCACCTGTGGCTTCCATTGTCACCAAACACAGACCCCTGGCAAATTTATACTCCCAGCCCAACCCTCCTCTTGGAGCTCCAACTGCCCCCAGGAAGTTTCTGCTTTACAATTTAGAAGTCATCTCCATTCCTTCATCTCTCAAAAGGAATATGATTTTTAGTGGGCACAATATTAAAATTACATACTAATAAATGTTAATATATTATTATAAAGAGGTCTGTTCCTTACATGTCTTAGGAAAATGTCCTAAAGGCAGACTAAGGAAATGCTACACACTGTTTTAAAACATGGCTCTCATTCACCCCCTCTCAAAAATTGAATATGTATTTCACCCTCCAATTCAGATTCTCTGCTTAAGTCTGTCTATTCCCATTTATGGAGGGCAAGACGCAGCATGTAGTGAGCTGTTTTAACTACAGAACTCATTGTTCTTTATTCAACTTAAGGGTTAGCCTCAATTAGAATAGGGTGGAGTGGGGAGCTGACAAGAAATGCTAGTCTCATAAAACTTGGTTTTCCATCTTTAGATATACATTATACAAGTCACTGTAGAAATTGGCTTCAGATTAAATTAATCTCTGTACTCCTCTGTTGCCTAATAGAAGGCAGGACACTAGGCGGCAGAGTTATAACTTTAGTAAAAGACCACTCAGTGACTCAAATAGCTATTATTTTCAGATCTGTCCTTATTAATAAGGAAAAATTGAGGAAGTCATAGAACAGAAACAAAATTCATCTGGGCAGATGCTGGGTCTAAACAAAACGTGTTTTCTTCTGATACTTTAAAGAAACATTTGGTGTTTGGTCTTCTGTGGTATTTATGCAATATATGTTGATATATTTTAGCCATAAAAAATGAGTATACACTAAGTCTCACAAGAAAATAGTCAATAACCATTCAAACCAAGTATTACTTTGACTCTTTTTCTCCTCAAAGGCAGTTATTTTGTAAGCCAGAAGAAGATGGGAGAACCAAATTGGGTCAGAGGCCAATTGGCTGAGCCTGATGTTTGCATTGGCCATCCGTGGTAGATGCGTATCTTTACAGAACCAAATGAAATTCCTGAACTAACATGTTTCAGGCATAAAATACACTCGATTTCTACAACTGAATTCATCTCTTAGCAAAAATGGAAAGAGAAACCCAGCAGAATCATGTTCATATGCAAACCTTTGTGGCCACTCTGGGATTGATAAATTGGCAAAAAGAAAAATGTAGTAAATGCATGTTTTATCTGTAAAATTTAAGCAAATTCTTCTTAACCAAATACTATTGATAACTATTTTTAAGTCTTCAGTTTCCATCAGAAGAAGAAAAGCAATGAAGTAAGGTTTTTTCCCCCTTAATAAGTAGAACTTGGTCAATACATATTATCAAAGCAATTAAATTAAGTTGCTTAAGAAGAAATGCCTTGGGTATATTCCCAGATGACCAAAAATCGCATTACAACAAAGACATTTGTATCAGAATGTTTATTGCAGCCCAATTCATAATTGCCAGGTCATGGAAGAAGCCCAAGTGCCCATCGATCCACGAATGGATCAACAAACTGTGG
>NW_003852521.1:4447469-4469328 GCF_000181295.1 Otolemur garnettii
GGCATATGGGGCTGGTACCCTACTCCTTTGATCCACAGGCACCACCCCCAATTATGTATTAATTCTTTTTCAAAGCAAAACCAACGTGGCCATGGGTTCCCCGTCATCACCGCATTCCACACCATCTTCTGCCCTGATTACAGCCACAGCCTACTGCACAATCCTCTTGTCTCCAGCCTTCCCTTGCTGATCATTCCCCACCATGTTGCCAGAGTAATTTTCCTGAAACCATATACCATTATGCCACTATCCTGCCTTAATATCCTGAGGCTCCTCCAGTCTCTAAAAATAAAATCAAAATGCCCCAACAGTTCACAGAGTTCTTCTTGAAGCCTTTTCTCACCTGCTCTCCCCACTCCCTGAATCACATCCAAGTTCTAGCGATGTCTTTGGGGAATACACCATGCTCCTTCTCACCCCTGGGACTTGGCACATGCTCATCTTTCCTGAGGAAACACACTTCCCCTACTCTCAACACAACCTCTACTCGGGTTTCGAGTGTGTCACTCAAGAGACAGTCCCTCTGCACCACCTTCTCTGCCCCTCCAACCATGCCCCAATTGTGTCCCATCACAGCACTCACCAGGTTGGGTTTTGACTGCTTGCTTCATTCCCCAGACCAATTTGGGCTTAGCAAGGGATGGACCACATTGGCCTCAAGTGTCGCCATTAATCTTGCACCCAGAACATTCTCAAACACACGGTGGAGCTCTCAACTAGTATCTGAAAAAATGGAGACGCTAAGGCTCTGTGGAGCACAGGCCTCCCGAGGGGGCAGACTGGGGTTCCACAAGGAAGTAACAGGCTTGGTCCTAAGCCTGGCAGGAGGGTCAGCTCCTCCATATGGGGCGAGGCCAGATGTTAGCATGCAGCAGCAGCTCTTCACAAGTGAACAGAACCAAGAAGGGATCCATAAGCTCATGCACGGGTCATTACAAATGTTTTGAAATACACAGAAATCAAGAAGTGGAACATCCATATTGATGGAAACAAATAAAGTCCCCCCCAGCAACAGTGATAAGCTAAGCACATTGACATCTGCAAGGGTGAATCAGAAAGGACGTTGTGGACTGTGTTTCTTGGAAGTGAAATAATGCACCGTAACACAGTGTGTCTCAAAACTTTGGCAGAACCCATGCATTATCCATCAATTAGCTTCACTACCATTTCTATTCTGACGTTTTGCTGATTTCTTAACAAATTTCATGATTGCTCTAAATAAAGATCAACCTATTCTAATTAAAGCTTGTTCTTTATTATAATGTTTTCCTGAATTAAAATGGTATTCTCCCCTCGAACATTTTGGCGATGTGTGCATTTTAATATGTTTCATTTCACTGATAATGATTTATTTTCATAGGGCATTTTTAAATTTTAGAAAATTTGTACTTTATGACTTTTCTAAACCCTTTGAGATTATCAGCTTCCTCAGTTCATCTCCCCCCTCACTGCCACCACCAGAAAGCACACTTAGCTATAACTACATTGGGACTATTGTACATTTCCCATAGAAAAATAATTCTTATAAAAAATTATTAATAAGGATGAAGTATTAGTAGCAGAAAAGGAATATCTTAATCCCAGGGTCTCTTACAGATAAAATATTAGACTGTTCAGTAATTCACATCTTATCAGAGGAGCTGAAGTTTGAAGTGTCCTTTTCATGGGCTAATAATTGAATATAAAGATATTTCAAATATAGAGGGTGCCAAAAAATGTATATACTTTTTAGGAAAGGAAAAAAACTATTAAAATTGTAATGATATCATCAATAATGTTTGTTATCTTGTATATTATATTTGTATCTCTTATAACTGCAGAAGTCAAATGTGATTAGAATATTACAATTTTAAGTATTTACTTTAATTTTAGCCCATGAATTTGAAGGTCAATTTGCCTCAATAAAGCAGCTCTGTAACATAAATATATCATTTAGTTATATTTCCCCTTCCTATACTTTCTAACCTTGTGGAGTCAGAAGTTGCCCCTGACTGATGCTTTCCAACTATTTCTCTAATTGACACATTTCAAAGAGCCCCCCAAGCTCACAACATGCCTAAGGAAGCCCGCACATGTATTTAATTTGTAACTAGCAAACTTCAAAATATATGACACCAATGCTTATTTTATACATTTTTTTAAAGAAATGAGCTCACTATATATATAGTACTCCAGAAAAAAATATATTCCAATCAAGGACATGTTCATGAGGTCAGGCAAAAAGCCAAGCGTGTAACCTGGGAAAAGGTTTTGCCTGTTAAGGAATAAACACTTAGCATTTGTTATCAACATGTACAGGCATTCAGCCAACTGTTCACATTTTAAGGCTTGTAAATGAAAATGAGTTCTGAAAGGCAGATCAATGTTTAAGCACCCACACACCAAATAAAAGCTAATTTTAACCAGCCCTCACTGAGGATTCCAGCAAAATAATATTTTATTTTCAAAGTCCGATTCTTTTATACTTGATTGATCCTTAAATTTAGCCATCTCTAAAGCTTGTTATCTATATAGTCTCTTTATTAGAGGCTCTTGTCAAACATTTGCAAAAAATTAACTAGAGTTCATTAAAATTTGAAGCATCCAGGAACTGTACACAAATAGTTTAAATTGCCAAACAGGATGTCAAATCTTGATCTTTCTAAACATCAATATACATTTAAGAGTGTTAAGTACCACTTTTAAATCCGATGTGGAATCACATATATTTGGCCAAAGGGAAACCCATGACATGTAGTTCTTTTTTTTATTAAATCATAGCTGTGTACATTAATACTATCATGGGGTACAGGGTACTGTTTCTGTATACAATTTGAAATACTTTCATCCAACTGGTTAACATAGCCTTCGTGTCTTTTTCTTAGTTATTGTGTTAAGACATTTATATTCTACATTTAGAGAGATTCACACATACCCTTAGTTTTATCTGTAAAAGACGATCTTATCCTTTGGGTGTTAAGGCACAGAAAACATGTCAAAACATAGTTTTGAGCCTTAATATTTGGGATAATAAGAATCAGCTCATGAATTTTCAGATCACTGTTACACTACGTATAAACTAGTTATCCACCCAGACTGACTAGAAGCTTCCAAGCGTCCTCCTCTGGCTTGTTGATTTCACACTTACCCTCACTTCCTGTGGAGGCGCAATTTCATGAACTTGTCTGAGCAAACATTCTCTCTACCAAGAAAACTGACTCTTCTAGGCACTGAACATTGT
This sequence comes from Otolemur garnettii, assembly GCF_000181295.1. Lineage (NCBI taxonomy): Eukaryota > Metazoa > Chordata > Mammalia > Primates > Galagidae > Otolemur > Otolemur garnettii. The sequence goes on from NW_003852521.1 coordinate 4,450,690, forward strand.
ATGCCAAATGCTGTGTGATCCATAGATTGTTTCACTTAATCCTCTCAGCAGCTTTATGAGAATTCTATTAATCCCCATTTTACAGATGCAAAATTATGATTGAATGTATCAAGCCTGCTTAAAGCCACAAAGCAAGCAAGTGGCAGACAGTTTTGAACCAAGACCTCCTTCATCCCAGAGGCTGAACTCACACTCCTTCTCACAACCTTCATACACGAAAGGCCTGACTTCCCCCAACAGCAAGCTCTTCAGACAGAACAATATCTGCTCTCCTGATGGCAATAACGGTAGGATTCTGTTCCCCTATCTGACCATGGAGTGCCCTCCGCAAGGTAAATACTAAGACCAAGTCAATATTGAATTCACTGGGCAACACATTTTGACTCACATCACAGGGGTGAAATGCACAGTCCATGACTGTACGAGGAACGGAAGTCTTGCCCTCCCTTACACACCAAGGAAAACGTTGACTCCTGCATTTTCTACCTCTTCTCCATCCTCTGACTCAGGAGTGACCCTCTGTCTTGGTGGTGCCACACACATTATTTACCAGAGGAAGGCAGTGATATGGGAGTTGCAAGGTAGACCTAAAGAACAGGTGCCAAGGGAGGCGCCTGTGGCTCAGTGAGTAGGGCGCCGGCCCCATATACCGAGGGTGGCGGGCTCAAACTCAGCCCCGGCCAAACTGCAACAAAAAATAGCCGGGTGTTGTGGTGGGCGCCTGTATTCCCAGCTACTCGGGAGGCTGAGGCAGAAGAATTGCCTAAGCCCAGGAGTTGGAGGTTGCTGGAGCGACTCCACTGCACTCTACCGAGGGCGAAAAAATGAGACTTTGTCTCTACAAAAAAAAAAAAGAATAGGTGCCAAGAGTGATGGTGTGGAGCCCATTAGCAAACAGAAAAGGAGACTGGCAGGGAATTTGTTATGGAAGGGAGAGTTGGAAATGTTTTTAAACCAAAGTGGGAGTGTATGATTATCACCAAAAAAGAAAGATTAAAAGTATTCAAAGTTATGCTAAGGGAAAAATATTATACCAAAATATGAACTAACCATCTCTAACTAGAAAAGTAGATGAGGCAGAGAGATGTGAAGAAGTTTTACATAGATTTGCAAGGAAGAAGGCAAGGAACCTGATGGCTTGAAAATGTGTTCTTACTATTAATCAGAAAAGGAAACTGATTTGGGAGAAAGGCGTTGAGAAGAGACGTATAACGATTTCAAATGTGCATTTGAGACTTCAGTAGTACACCAGAAAGCAAGTGCCAGGCAAGCGATTGTCAATGTGGTCATAAGTCTTAGAAGTCATGTCAAAATGAACGTGGATTGCACGGTATTCAGCAATTCCACTCCCAAGCATGTACCCAAAGGAATAGAAAGCAGGAACTCAAACAAATATTTTTAAACTCATATTCCTAGCAACATTACTCACATAGCCAAAAGGTGGAAATAATCCAAATGTCCTTCAATAGACAAATGGATGAGAAAATGTGGCTTAAACACCAGGGACTGTTATCAGCCTGAAGAAGGAATGAAATGCTGACACAGGCTGTGACACAAAGGAACCAGGAAGACACCGTGCTGAGTGAAGGAAGCCAGACACGACCGAGCAGATATGAAATGATTCCCCTTATGGGACATACCAAAAAGAGCCAAATTCATAGAGATGGAAAGGAGGATGGGGGTGACCCGGGGTGACGGGAGGGAGCGTGGGAAATGACTGGGCAACAGGAACGAGCTTCTGTTTAGGATACTGGAAAACCAGCTGTGCAGCACCGTGGACGTAACCGCTGAAGAGCACAGTCAAGTGGTTAACCTAGCAAACTTCATGGTATGTACATCTTACCACGACTTTTAAAAATGAAGTTGGAGGTATAGGAATCATCGGCATGAGGCAGATCGGGGAAAGGGATCAAGCAGGCCTGTCTGATGCCCTTCTGTGCTACAAGCGCTGGGACCCGAGGCTGGAGAGCCACAGAGGGCACATGCTGCCCTCGGCCTGGGTGCCCCACCGGGAGAGTTTAGCCCTTGGGCTCCTCTAACCAGGAGAGCGATGAGTTAGGCTACTCTAATTCCCACATTACAGTAGCAGAAACTGAGACTCCAGGAGGTTAACTTCAAGGTCATTTGGCTAATAGATGACAGGCCATGATTAAAATCCAGGTCTGTCTCATTCCCAAGTCCTTGTTCTTCCAGGAATACCATGGTGGGGTTGGTGAAAAGAGAAGAATTCGGCTCGGCGCCCGTAGCACAGTGGTTACGGCACCAGCCACATACACCGAAGGTGGCAGGTTCGAGCCTGGCCTGGGCCAGCTAACCAACAACAACTATAACAAAAAAATAGCCAGGTGTTGTGACAGGTGTCTATGGTCCCAGCTGCTCGGGAGGCTGGAGCAAGAGAATCGCTTGAGCCCAAGAGTTTGAGGTTTCTGTGAGCTGTGACGCCACGGCATGCTACCCAGGGTGACATAGTGAGACTCTATCCCCCCCCCAAAAAAAAAGAAAGAAAAAGAAAAGAAATGAGAAGAACTCAGCAACTGCTGAACCAGGTTGCACTTAAATTTTAGCGATTTTAGATTACACTTCAAACTCTAATCAATGTTTCGTTCTCTAACGGCATTACTATATTATATCATCAGGAGGGCATTTCACAAGCAGCAATAAAATTACTTCCAGAACCTGTGATTCCCAACACGCCCACAGTTCCCTCTCCAAAAACATGAGAGATTGGATCACAAGAAAGGTATTCATCAGTAGATTCTGACACGTCAAACTCTTTCTGGAAAACCTTCCTGCCCACTCCAGCACAAAACTGGAGACAAAACAAAATAGGAATGAAGGTATTGAGGAAATAAATAAGAAATTGACATCCTGTGAAAGAACCGACTGTAGTATTAGGTTTGGAGATAAATTTTGAGTCAGATATTAAAGTGAATATTCTCCAATTTACAGCCAGTGCAACGAGCCAAACAAAATGAAATAGAATTTGGCTGTCTCAGTGAACACATTCCTAAACATCCAGGGAGGACAGTCAATGTGCCATGATTTGAACTATTTCATAACCACATCTGTACACAATGGCATGCAAATAAAAACGACATGCCTTAATAACGCATCCCAAATTATATTTGTACAGCTAGTCAATACCAGCTAATCTTATCAGTGACAACCACCACCTCCAACTGGCATCTTGCTTTTTATTTTCTAAGTGAAACCCAAAATAGTTATTTGCATCTAAGGAAATTTTCAAGGAAAGAGGGTTTTTTAAAAATGATTCTAGGAAAGAATATTAACCTGGAATTTTTTTTTTTTTTCTAAATGAAAGTGAAGCCAAGAGGAAATCCTGTGTGTTTGCTCTCGCTAGACCTCTGTCTGCTAAAAATTTGGCCAGGGTAATGACCTGATCCCTCTTGTTCGTCCAGCCTTTTGCTTACCATCTGCAAAACCACAATTGTTTTAAGCACCTGGCATAGGATCAAACCAACAGCTGCAATAAAGGAAAACATAATGAAATCAGTGACCACCATCTCATTTTAATACCCCAGAGACAATGAACCACTTTCAGTAATTCCTCTCAGGACTGGACAAATAAGCAAGTTCTACAGCCCAGAAAAGGACTTTCTGAAATTGCCCTTTCTGGAATAGATAAGCATCAAACAAAGAGGAGAAAAGTGTGACAATTGGCGTGATTAGTTCAATACCAGGCAGCATTCAGCTCACCTCCAGACCCCGCTCCTTTGCTCTGTTCAGTAGTTTCCAGAAAATTCTCCACACTTCCTTCCCACTTTCACTCATTTAAAGTCTAACAGCCTGGTTCCAAAAGTAGTAGAAACAATTTCAAGCTGTTCTTGTCCTAGGTAGAGTGCCATGGCATCACAGCTCACAGCAACCTCAAACTCTGGGGCTTAAGTAATTCTCTTGCCTCAGCCTCCCAAGTAGCTGGGACTACAGGCACCAACTATGTCAGCCTTTTTTAAAAATTTAAATCCACTTCAAACTAAGAAGGAAGACCGAAAGACAGTTTGTATGACTTGGAAATCAGTACCAGCCTGCCTTCTCCGCTTACTATTAGGAGGAATTGAAAAATGTTGGGTTTTATTCATTTTGTGGTCACTGAAGCTTTATAGGATGATTATTTGATAAAACAAAAACTATGCATGAAGTCTAAAATCTGTTCATTCTTATTGGCAGGGCAAATTTAGCCCAAAGTTTCTAGATATTCTGTAGTCCCTATGCCAGGGGACAGCTTCTTCCACAGGCCCACAGTGCTACAGTAACCCTGCACTCTGGCAAAGAGCTGTGTGAATATTAGGTGCTCAGTAGACATCAGCCGGGTATTAAAAGCCACCCCCCCCCCCCGGCATCCAGACAGCTCAAGTCTCTGTGGTCATACTGCCCTGGCAGGAGAGTTATCTCCGACAAGCTGTGTCACACATTGGACAGGAGCGCTGCTCTATTTCTCAGGGGTGTTTGGCTTCTCGGCCTGCCTTCTGTCCACACCCCATTCTATCTGATGAGAACAAGAGAGCCCAGAAAAACTCCAGTGCCTCCCTTTCCTCCCCTCTCCAGAACTAGCCTTGGGAAAGAAACGAGCGGGCTGTGCGGCCTGAATGTGCTAGTTAGTGCCTGCCAGCCCCAGGTCCTTGTCCGGAAAAGGAGAGACCAACGCTATTGGTCAGTGGGGCCCACTCTTGTTCTCAATTTCAATTATTTTCTTTCCTCCCTCTCCTGGGGCCCATACGTCCTTGTGGTTTGGCTTCTTGCCATCGCAGATTGGCGATCTTTTCACTGCTTCCCGAGAGTTTAAAGCAACTTTCTGGTTGCTGCAAAAAGAAGCAGGCATAGGAGCCTCCTGAGGGGATCCACAGTGTTAGAAGCTCTGCAGTTGTGTTTAAACCCAGGCTCCAGGTGATCCTGGGTGAGACAGGTAACCCTCCGGGCCGTTTGACATCTCCATTAATGGATGCTATAGGTCCCAGTGAAATAACATAGTAAGCACTTCATCGACTGTAAGATGTGCCAATAAAAGTTATTATTACTCCATATGATGGATTAATGTTCAGCCTTTAAAAAAGAATGACTGAGACCTAGGTGCACTGAAATGGGAAGATCTCCAAACTACACAATTCAGCGAGAAAAACGAGGCACAGAATAATGTGTAACTATAATTCCACTTACGCTGCCAGCGGGTACATATGTGTGTATACATGTGTAATTTTCAGGGGAAACAGTCACTGGTGTCTACCAACTGAGAAAAGGGCTGGGGATTTTCATACAAGACCAGAGGAAGCCTAACCTTTATTCATGTATTGATGTTGTACTGTGTAATATTTAATCTTCTCTATTTGCGTCCTGAATTTTTTTAATAATCAAAAAAGAAAAAATAATATTTAAAAAATCTCAAGCCAACACTGGGACAGCATCAAGAGTCTTCGCTTCTTCTCTGCTTCTGCTCTCATGGGTTATTTCTCTCTACTTTGCAACGCGCCAATTAAGCAATAAACTTAACCTCCAGAATCTTGTTAAGCAAAAGGAAACTATCACAGAATAGGAAAAAGGCTAAGGGGGAGCTGTGTTTTTCAATCTTCAGATACTCTAGCAAAGAATAAGCAGCAGAAACTCAAACCACAGAGGCCCTAGGCTGTTTCTCATCTGACTGCTCACAAATCCACCTTGAGTACATCTGTGCTCTGCTCCTCCTGAGCTGGGCCAGTTGCCCCGTGTTCTTAGTTGACTTTGGTCCCCTCTCCCGATAGAGGATGGAGTCCTTAAACATTATCCTATGTCTGGTAAGATACAAAGAGGCACACAGGGGTGTCCTGGGTCTCCCCACTGCATGAACAACCCCATTTCACCTTGGCGACCAGGACTAACCCCAGCCAACTCACTCCGAGTCCCCTTTTTCCTGTCTGTCAGTCCCACAGGACAAAGAGCCATGCATGGTCAGGTTGGTCCCCACTTCCAACATCCCTTTGGGAGCACTCCTTCCTTGGTGGAGACAAGAGACTGCCATAGTTAAGACCCAGGCTCTGCGGTCAGACAAGTCATGTTCAACACTGGTTTTGTTGCACACACCTTGGTTTCCTCATCTGTAAAATGAGAGTAATTACAGTGCTGACTTCCTCAAATTTGAGGAAGGATTAAAGGAGATGATGCATCCAGGACACGTGACTCAGATCCTGGGGCAGAGCAAGTGTTCATTAAACATTAACCATCGTTATTAGTAGATACTAAATCTCCAGACAAATAGAGCCCCAACATGGAGAGATAGAATACCCTCAAACCAACCTATGATAACCTATCATTTTCTTAGCTGTTGAACAATCCATTTTTACCCTTAAGTAATTCTCTTCACACCATATAACTTGCTAGGCTACATTTATGCAGTCAATTGTAAATCATGCAAAGTACTTGGTCCTCCAAAAAATCCATCCCCAGCAGCTTAAGGCTAACTGTTAGAGCTGGAAACTATTCTAATGCTTGAAAAAAACAAGGAAAAATGTAAGAAAAACAGCCATTTATTCAAGCCTCTTAACAAAATATGTTCAAATACCTTTTTAAACAACCAAGAAGTGCAGTCTAACTGTCCAGGAATGTGGAAAAGTCATAACATGCCTCTTCAACAGACTCTAACCAAGACTCATAATTCACTTCAGGCTTCAAGGTGAATGTGGTTGCGTCTCCTGTCCAAGAAGTTACAGGACAATAGTCATCTACAGTCTGAAGTAAGCTAAAGACTATTAAGCCAATCTATGAATTAGAAAATTATTCTAATTCCTGATTCACACTACCTGAATTATCCTTATTACTTACAAATGAGAGCAGAGAAGAGGGACTGTATTTTCTTTAACAAAATTATTTCAAGAAGTGTTAAATGTGATATAATTGCCTTTTTAAAATCTACTCTTCTCCTACTGATTAATAATTTGGAGCCATTCCAAACTTCCATTTTGAAATAGCAATTATACAGATTATTGTAAAATTTGGGTTGATTTTTTTTCTTTTTTCTTTTTTGATTTACTACAAAATGCTAGGGTTGTTTGGAAGCCACTTCTTCGGGAATGCTGTCACAGAAAGAGAAGGTTATATTCCTTGTTATCACTACCAAGGATATAACAAGCTGAATGGACTGTTTAGACTCATCCATCCAAAAGAGAAAGTATATTTCAATGATTTATACAGCCAACAAAATTTAATTTAAAACTGTTTACCTTCAGTTCCATATTGTGCAAATTAAGTACTACCTTTGTTCTTTTTTAAAGTATATTTTAAGTAAAAGAAGGCCAGTGAAAAACTTTACAAAAAGAAGTAATTGTAGAAAAAAAAAAAAAGAATATTCATTCAAGGAAATTTTTCTGCTACATGTAAGAAGCATATACTTGATATTAGAAGGGGCCCAAAGATACACAATCTCTATCTATAAGGCCCACCAGCCTTAAGTTTACAAAGCATTAATCAGCCAGAGACAGAAACCCAGAGAGGTATCAAAAACTCTGATATCATCTTTTAATTTTGTAGCAGAAATTTTAACTAATTTCCAGAAAGAAATTTATGTTGAAGAAATAAGAGACATTTTCATTTCTGTGCCTGGCTTGTTCAAGTTCATTCAGGTTCATCCATGTTGTTGCAAATGTCAGGGATCTTTTAAAGCTGAGTAATAGTCCACTGTGTGTGTGTCTGACAATTTCAGAGACAGGGAAATCTAAAATGAGAGTCATCAACGGGTATAGAGTTGCAATTATATGGAATAAGTAAGTCCAGTGATCTACAGAGATCTAATGAACAACAGGAGGACCATAGTTAATAACATTGTCGTGCATACAGAAAATTTGTTAAGAGTACATTTCAGGTGCTCTCACCACAAAAAGCAAAAAAAAATGGTATGTGGAGAGATAGATATATTAATTAGTTTGACTACAGTAATTATTGTACTGTGCATGTATATATCAAAACATGTTTTACACCTTAAATACAGACAATTTAATTTAAAAAGCAAAATAAATAACAAATGCTTTTTAAAGTTTAAAGAAACAAGTCAAAAGTAAAGACGGATTGAGAAGCACAATAGTGAAGTATGTGTAAGTTATTTGCTACACTTAGCTTCAGGGTAGAGATTTCTACAGGAAAGTTGGTGGAGCCAATATGGAGGTAAGAATGCTGATGACTCTTTACAGAACACCCCCTACAGGTTAAGCATGACCTTTTTTTTTTTTTTTTTTTTTTTGGCCGGGGCTGAGTTTGAACGCGCCACCTCTGGCATATGGGACCAGCACCCTATTCCTTTGAGCACAGGCACCACCCTGTTAAGCATGATCTTAATCACTACCTCAGTCCAGCAAAGTAGGAATCATTGCACAAGAATCACTGAAAAAATGGAAATGCAGAGACATCAACGGCAGGGTTTAGGGGTGGCAATTGGCTCACAGTGACTTGACGGGGGTGAGCCCCAGGGATCACTGCTGTGCATGTGACTTTGCCTCCTGAAGCAGCCAGTTGGTTCGAAGCTGGGTCAATCAAAGGCCTTCTTTAATATTTGCAACCTGAAAGAATGTCACAGGATCTGAAGCTTGGCAGCTGTCGCCTTGTCCTGCTGCCCAATATAGGAAAAATACAAGTTTACAGACAGAGAGCATGAGGAACACACAGAGAAGACCGGAGGTAAGGCTGAGGTCCTGACAGGGTCCTGGGTGCCCGGACACTGAGGTCTGGAAGCACCCTGGCATGTTTGCAGTTAGCCAAGACATACAAGCAGTCTTCCCCCGAAATCTATTGCTCTTCTTTCCTCCAACTAGCAAAACTAGTTTATGTTGGATTTTACCCCCTCAAACCTAGAAGCTCTAACTAGTACATGAAAAAATTTTTCTAAGATTACACAGCTGATGTCATGAGAATTACAATCATATTTCTATGGAAATTTATAATGTTAATTCTCATGCAATAATCATTTTTATTAGCTACATTTTATAAATTGTCACAAAATATGATCCAGATTAAAAATGTAAAAATGCACTGAAGGTAAAAGATAGTCATGTTACCTTGCATATCATAAGTCATAAAAGTTGAAAAAATAGATGAGAAAAAGAAAAAAGGAAAAGTTAATGAACATGAAGTCCTATTTTCCTGACCCTTCCACACCCACTGCCACATTGGCAGATTCAAAGCAGAGAGCTGCATAACGACTGCTCCTGTAAAATTTTTCTTAAAAGAACACTACTGTCACCCGACTCACACAGTTCCCTCCACTTTACTGGTAACTAAAACAAAGCCGATTCTGAAGAAGGAACACTCTCCTGAGTTGGACAGAAATCAATCCATCCCCCCTGTTATTTCTTGGTAAATGATTCAGTCTTTAATTTCTTCTCCTTTCATTTCAAATATACTATTATGGATTTAAGTGACTGGATACCATGGAGCCACAGTGATCTCTAATCCAGTTATGATTTTAAGCAAAAGGAAGAGTCCTAAACAAGTCAGCACTAGACGAGGAATGACGGTGCTCTTGTTTCTACTTAAAATGCAAAGCTAAACTCTTCAGAAAACAAAATAAAGCAATTGATACTAATACATGAAATCACAGGTAAATTATTAAAAACAGATATAAAAGGCTCCAGAGGCAGAAGGGTGGGCCAGAACACATTTCTGATTCAATGGCCTTCCAGTCCCATCTCTCAATAGTTCCAATACCTCAGTTTTCAAAATCCCCTAAAGCATCAGCCTCGGTGTTCTTTCAGCCATCCTGACTCAGTATCTCAGAATTATTTGTAATCCCCTTTCTCTGCCTCAAAATTCAATTCATTGAAAATGCCTTCCTATCAGCTTCTGCCTTTCCTTAGGCAAAGCAGCCTCTCCGTGTGGTGACGGGATGGCTGCTGCCAGCCTCACCGCCCATCCTATAACCTTCCATTGATCTCCCCAGTTCCACCCAACTTCTTTACCTCTGACCTCGTGTATTTTGATGGTTTCTTGACTTTAACACTTTTCACCATGTGCCAAGCAAAGTGCATAAGAATGAAAGGACTAATCTTATATTATTGCTAGTATTATTATTTTAAAAGAGCCCCCTTTTCAAAATCAAGGGCTTTAAAAAATACATGACTGGGCTCAAAAGCTAAAATTAATTAGGATAAAGGAATTCCCATATTATGAGAGTCACATGAGAAAATTTATTATCTCTAAAAAGGAGACCATAAAGATATTCTCAAAACTTCTAAGAGTTAATGCAACAAAATACTCCATTCCTGCTCTTAGGCAAGAACAGAACAGCTCATCATAGGAGCACAGGGAAGATGCTGTTTGTGTATCTGATCACACCACAGCCCCTGCTCGGGGACAGCTATGCTGTCACCAATGCAGAGGTCAGAACTTCCTGGGACTTCAGGCATCTGGTTTATTTCCAGAAGATCAGAGCAACCACTTCTTGCCAACAGGGAGTTTTCTGTCCCAAGACCTTCTTGAAGGTATAGATTTACTTTTTGTTGCAAAAGGAGGATGAGGAGGAGGGAAAAAGAAGAGGAAAAGGAACAGAACCATTGCCATTACAGGGATTAGGCCATCACAGTCAAATCCAGCTCTTTGCTTTCAACTTTTCTCCCTGTTTCAAGATGACTTTTGTACCCTTTATCTAACTACAGTAGAACCTGGACACTTGACCACCGCCCTACACTGACCACCTCCTTATGTTGACTGAATTTTCACAGACTGGACATGCACCCCATGTACATATCAGCACAGTAGGCCTGGTTCCTTATGTTAACCCACCTGTATGTTAACCAGTTTGCTATAGTCCCTTGGGTGGTCAACTTACAGAGATTCTGTTATACTTGAAGAATAAAAAATAATAACTTCCAAACAAATAAGTGAGAGTAAAATGAATTACGAATGGCTGGAGTTTATGTCATAAGTCACTTTTGGTGCCATTGGCATCTGCAATTATGTCATGGCAAAAGACAGACAATCCAGCTGAAAACCAGGCACTGTTTCCAGAGAGATAAACCAGTATAACCAGTGCCTGTATGTAGCATGCTTTTCAAACATGTGTGGACTTCACAGCAAGCATATGTGCAATTGCCATCAATGACTGATAACAACCCAAGTTCCTCCAAGAAGCCCAGCTCTCCCTCCCTGGCATATATAGATAGTTAGGGCAAACAGTCACTGTTTGGCTAAATGGCTGAACTATTTCACCCTTGCCAGTCAAGTCAGCAGCCCTTTAGACCTAGATTCCTGGAGGTACCATGTTAACACAAGGTCTTTCACCTCTCCTGCTGTGATCTCGCAACAACCCAGAAAGAATGTTTTATTGGCCTCTGCAACCTAATGGCCACTTGATGCAATTTCACTTTGGCTCACTAATAAATAATAATAATAATAACATAGGCTTGGTGCCCATAGCTCAGTGAGTAGAGCACCAGCAACATGCACGGAGGTTGGCGGGTGCAAGCCCGGCCCAGGCCTGTCAAACAACAATGACAACTGCAACAAAAAATAGCCAGGCATTGTGGTGGGCGCCTATGGTCCCAGCTGCTTGGGAGTCTGAGGCAGAAGAGTCGCTTGGGCCCAGGAGTTTGAGTTTTCTGTGAGCTGTGAGGTCACGGCACTCTACCAAGGACAACATAGTGAGACTCTGTCTCAAAAAAATAAAATAAAATAATAATAACAAAATCTGCACTTCAATATAAACCTGACCTCTTGCAAAAAAAGGGTACAGACAGACATTTGGAAAACAAAGGGTGAAGATTTGGTAGATGCATAATCTTTCTCCACTGAGGGAAAAGTAAAGAAAATGATAGAGTGAAAATAATCAACTGCAACATGGATCTTTAAAGTGACGACTTTATTACATAAGTAACAAATATAGAAAAAGAACAAAATTTATTCATAATCCTATCATTCAGAGATAGTCACCTTTAATATTTTGTGATGCATGTTTCCAAAGTCTATACATATTTCTGTCTATATACACTATACAGGTGTGTGGTTATGAATATATATATTTATATGCATAAAGTCAACCTTCAGTATCGGTGGAGGATTGGTTCTAGGACTCCCTGCAGATATAAAAATCCAGGAATGCTCAAGCTCCTTATGTAAAATGGTATAATATTTGCATAGGTTTTCTAGGTACATCCTCCCGTAATCTGGGGTATCCAACCTGTGGCCTGTGGGCTACATGCAGATTATTTGAGGACTCTTTTGCTAATCTGTGGTGTCAGATATTTCAAAAAGTATGCACAGATTTTCTAGGGGGCTCATCAATTTTCATTATTGTTTGTGTATTTAATTATTATCTGTGTATTTAATATGTGGCCCAAGACAACTCTTATTCATCCAATGTGAAGCAGAAAAGACCAAAGGTTGGCCACTCAATTTAAATCATCTCTAGATTACTTATAATACCTAATACAATGCAAATGCTAGGCAAATAGTTATACTATATTGTTTAGGGAATGATGACCGGGAAAAAAAGTCTACACACGTTCAGTGCAGATGTAACCGTCCATTTTTTCCCCAAATATTTTCAGTCTGCAATTGGTTGAATCCATAGATATAGAACCCACAGACACAGGGGCAGAACTCTATGTATACATACAGAACATTAACTATATGTATGTGTACACACATGCACACATATAAAAGAAAGTGTTTATAGGAAATCTTTGAATGAAACTCTTTCTCCTTCTTTGGATTCACAAAAAGCAACCATCTAAAAAACATCTTATAAGCAATATATGTCACATGGGGCCCTTAAAAGTACTTTTATTTCTTGAAAAAATGGATTAAAAATCAGAAAGTCCATTTTTTACTTGGTTCAGTAAAAAATATGGGAACAAAATCAGAAAAAAGAAGGGTCCATCATCCCCAAAATTGCGCTAGCCCATACCCTGTTCTTCAATTTCCTCCCCTGTATTTACAAGAAGTCAGGATGAATATACTCAGAACAGGTGGTAGGGTGAAAGATGTTCATTTGCTGCAATCTGGATTCATCTGTTACGATGATCTCATGTGTTTAGACCAACTGCATCAAGAGTACCATCCTTAAGACAAAGTACAATACAGGGAGAACAGAGCAGAGAGAAATTGAAATCTCTCAAACATGCTGTATGTAACTGATAAAAGCTGGACAAACCATTTTCTTCCTTCTCTGAGATCAGTTTTACTGCCACAATTTTAAATATTAAAGAGTGTATCTAAGTTTATCATCTACTAATTGTTCATGTTGTGGAAAAAAAATCATGTCAACTCTCAAAAGTAGAAGTCTCTAGCCATTTTTTAAAACATCCTTTCATAAATATCTCATAGAATTAAAAACAGAGAAAGTATCAAGAAAGTTGCAAACATAAAAATTATAGAGCCTAAGCTGAGCCTACCGAAATGAATCTTAGCTTGGGACCCATGATTTTCCTTCATATCATAATACAAAATGTCAAACGCACTTACCTCCATAATAGCTACATTATCTACCACTGCAGGGGAGCGTCTTTAGATTTCATTAACATCACTCCCGTGTTAAACTTCAAAAGCATATTAGAATCATAGATTACTCACATCCTGGAAATGAATGAAATATTATTTAACCTCGGGATACATAATAGACTCATTGCTAATGATAGTCGAACAGATATACATATAGAATACATTGAAAACACACATTTTTATTTTTGGAATAACCCATGTTATCTCAAAATATTACATAATGCTACACAGTACTGAACATTCAGAATGGAGCATACAGTCACTAACGATACATCATGTGACACCTACAGTGGGGTAGAACTCTCTTCATGGTTTCCTGGACAGATAGCAATTTAAATGCCATGTCCTCCATAAAGTCTCTAGTTTAATGCAGCACACTGTGCTGTTTCCTCCTCTGAACTTGTAACATTTTCTTCTGAGATACCTCTTTGTCTCTTTGCCCTGCTTTGAGGCACCTCTTGTAATGCTGAATTTAGCTCTGCTTTGGTTTAACATGTGTTATGCCAACCTCTCTACATGTGTACACACTGAACCCTTAATTGGATTTCAGGGTCTACGGATTACACATCATTGCATTTCTCCCAATGGTAAAATAAGATGGTCATGAGATGATTATCTGTTACATGAAGAAAGAATTAAGTTCCTGAGCTCAACAAATTAGCTGTCTCTGGGCACAAGGATGTGATGAACTTGAACAGGGAAGTTTCTGGGTGTGTACAGAGTACACAGGTGCTAAGAAGAGTGAAATAAAGAGAAAGAACAATCGAAGCAGAGAGAGCAAAGGTGGGGCTGCTCTGCAGGTACTTTTAGAGCAGAAAGAGTAATCAGTACGTTAGCAATCAAAAAATAAAATAAAGAAAATAATCATCTCCATGGTGATTAGATCATAATGCCACTGGTTAACAGTAGTGGCAAAATACACTTTTAAATCATTTTCAAATGAAATCCCTTATTAGTAACTCTGAAGTATCAAATCAACAGAATAATTATGAATTTTGATTATCTTAAGAACTATAATTTATCTTCCATAATGTATGAGAAAAATATTATACACAACAGTTAATAAAATTCCCTAAAGTAGTCCATCAATTCCTCCGCCAAAACACCTTTATAAACATAATCTAGCCACCCTCCCTGGGTGATGATTTAGAAGTTTGCTACTCATTCACTCCCCACTTCCTAACACATGATTTTGAAACTGCCAAATGAATCAGACAAAGATGATGCTCCTTTGGATAAAATTTAAAAGCCATATACCCTTTCTCAAAGAAAATAGAGAGAATAAATGCCTATTACAGGAAAAAAAATGTAATTTAATAATTAAGTTGGTTTTTTCTTTTGTTCCTTTATTTCTTAGCAACTGAAAAACTAAAATCTCTTTTCATTTCAGATAAAGCAAGATGGAAATATGGGGAAAATAATAGGAGTGCTTTCCCCACTGTACTCTTTTTCTCAAGTAAGGCATATCTTTCATTAAAAAAATAAAAATAAAATCTTCTGTCTAACTCACCTGAGTGGAGAATTAACATAGTAGCCAGAAAAAGTTTTATAAAGTGGATGGTAGATTTATGAAATAGATTTTTCTTGCATGGTGTTATTTTTTCAGTCAAAAAGCTAGGCAAACAGGTTATAGCCTGTATACACAGCACTGAAATAGCAGAATACACAGTTCAGATACCAGCAGCCCATGTCTAAAAGTCTACTTTCCTCTGAGTGAATTATCAGCAAAACAGGCCATTCTCTTTAAAAGGATATAAAGCTATCAACAGCAGTTTTCTGTGGAGAAGAGAGAAATTTGGAAGGATTAGGTCACAAACCACTAGGAGAAGGCTTTGTAAGAATAGTGTCAGCACATAATTTTGAGGGCTAGTTAATGCCCTTTGAAAATGTGCCCATTTAAACCTATCTACAATCTTTGTGGGAAATTATTGCCACTCATAAATGGGGCTTCCTAATGGAATTGGTGATGAGCTTAACCACTATATATGGTCATAAACTCTACTACTTTAATGGAAATAATCAACGCGGTGACCAGGACAGAACCACTTAGTATGGAAATTGAAAATTTAATTTCAATCAGATGAACAAAAAATGAGGAAGAATGCTTGAAGTAGTAGCACAAAAAACACCAGCGATTAAAAACATTTGGAACCTTTGCTTACCCTTCAAAGGCATTTGTTGCCATGGTTTTTAAAGACCTCTGAAAGCTTCAGCTGTGTCCACAAAAGCTGCCAAGAAATAGGGGTTCTATAGTGATTTTATTTGTCAGAGGCATTTTTGTCTTAATTATCTCCAAGATAAAGATGACTCAGCCAAAGAGAGATGCAGGGAAGAAGAGGAACCACTGTCATTTCACAGGTAGAAAGACTATGATTTTAATTTTCTGAGTTCTTCCTCAAATGCAGGTGGTCACAAACACCTCTAGTTTTCATACAGTTGCATCAACCAGTAACAAGTGCTTAAAATTGGCAATGGGGACGGCATTCCTACACAGAATGAGGTTTTCAGATTTCTACTTTCATGGTGTGTCTTTCTTTTTCTCTAATAAGAGCCAGGAGCCACAAGTCTAGCAAAGTACCTGAAGGCAATACCTTTCTTTCAGAAAGTTGCATTGCAAATGCTTTCATTTGAAAATTACGTGATAATTCATATGCTACACACTAAAACTCTGTTCTCAGCCTCAGTAGTCTCATTTCTCTGTTGTACAACATGAATGTTAACACGAGATTCAGAGTAAAAAACAGAAGTAGAAATAATAGACGGATTAGGAAGCTGTGGGTTGGAAAAGGAGGCTATAAGCTCTCTCGGTATGAATAATTTCCACACACCCCCCAAAAAAGCTGAGTTATTTGAACATCATAAAAGTGTTTGTCTTTGTTTCTGCAGTCTGCTATTTGTACAGCTTAATGTGTTGGTAGCAGCATGTTCTCTTTTAAATCATAAGCTCCTGGAGAGCAGCATTTGGCCCTGGTTGGTCTAATTTGTGATTTTCCTGTTTGGAAGGACCTTAAAAGTACACTTTTGATAATAAGAGTGTTTCTTACCAGGTTTTGGTAAGATCCAGAAAACTCTCACACTATTATGAGAATCAGGAGGAAGTTTTTAGAGTTACTTCTCCATTATCAATATTGTACAGTTCTCAAGATTCAATCAGGAAGAAAGATTAATAGAACTCTTGAGCAGACCAAAACAAGCAACAAGATTGAACTAGTAATAAAAAAACTTCCAACAACAAAAAAAAATCTCTGAACCAGAGGTATTCACAGACCAATTTTATCAGATCTACAAAGAAGAGTTGGCACCCACACTGCAGATATTATTCCATAACATTGAGGAGAAAGGAATCCCCCCCAACTCATTCTGTAAAGCCAGTATCAAAATCAAAGCTAGAAAAGAACATAGCAAAAAGAAAAAAAAAGAAAGAAAACTACAGACCAATATCCCTTATGGAAGATAGATGGAAAAATCCTCAATAAAATACTAGCAAACCAAATTTAACTGCACATCAAAATACAATCCACCATGACCAAGTGGGCTTCATTCCAAGGATGCAAGGATGGTTCAACATATAGAAATCAATAAATGTGATTCCCCACATAAGCAGAAGCAAAACAATTGAGATATTGTTTTCTCAGTAGATGCAGAAAAAGCATTAAAAAAATTTAGCACCCTTTCATGATAAAACCCTCAAAAAATTAGGCATAGAAGGAATATATCTCTGGGTGGCGCCTGTGGCTCAAAGGACGAGGGCACCAGCCCCATATACCGGAGGTGGTGGGTTCAAACCTGGCCCCAGCCAAAAAAACTACAATAAGTAAATGAATAAATAAATAAAAATTTTAAAAATTTTTTTAAAAAAGAAGGAATATATCTCAAAATTATAAAACACATTTATAGGAAGTCTCAAGTTTCCTAACAACTCACATACAACTTATATTAACAACTTACATACAACTCACACTTAAACAGAGATGATGACATTAAGTCCCCATGTTACAAACATCTGACTGGCATATGACTCGCACTTCTGAACAGAGGCTACTACAGGCAATAGGTAATTGTACCTGTTCCAACTTACAGACAAATTCAACTTAAGAAAAAATATATCTCGTTTGTAACCCAGGGACTGCCTGTATGACAAGCCACAGCCAATATCACATCAAATGGGAAAAAGTTTAAAGCACTTCCACTAAGAAGTTGAACCAGACAAGGATGCCCACTGACACCACTTATATTCAACATAGTTCTGGAAGTTCTAGCCAAAGCAATTCAGGCAAGAGAAAGGAATAAAGGGTATCCAAATCAGGAAAGAGGATGTCAAACTATCACTTTTTGCTGATGATATAATTTTATATCTAGAAAACCCCAAATATTCCACCAAGAGAGTCCTGTAATTATCCTGTAATTGATAAATAAATTCAAAGAAGTCTAAGGTTACAAAATCAATGTACACAAATCAGTAGCAGTATTCTTACACACCAATAACAGTCAAATTGAGAGTCAAATCAAAGACCCAGTACCATTTGTAACAGCCACAAAGAAAATAAAATACCCTGGAATATACTTAACCAAGGAGAAGAAAGAGCTCTACAAAGAGAACTACAAAACATGAGAAAAGAAATTGCCAAAGATACAAACAAATGGATAAACATATCATGCTCATGGGTCAGCAGAATCAGCATAGTTAAAAATGTCCATCCTAGACTCCCTATTCAAAAAATGGTGCTAGGAAAACTGGATACCCACATGTAAAAGACTGAAACTGGGGTTCAGGATGGCGTACCAGGGGCCTCTGCACTGGTGTCCCCCAAGCTGACTCTCCTCTCCTCACGCGGGCACCACAGTCGGCACAGAACAACACCAGCCCTTTCCCTCTCCCCTTCTTTCCAGGAGATGCCCCAGAGTCAGGACTCCATAGGAGTCCTTCAGCCTGTCCCAAGAGTGAAGTTCTGATCCCAGCAGGTGGAATTAAGATGCCTGTGCTTTATGCTCCTGATGCACGGGGGATTCTGGGAAGATGGCTGACTGGTAGCAACCCTGGTCAGAGGCTCCTGAACAAAGGAAGAAAAACTGGTTGGAATCAGAATCTATGAAGTCAAAGACGGGGAGCTGAGCCCAGAAAGAAGTTCGGCAAGCTATAAATCCAAGGAAGATCATTTAAGAACATAA
>NW_003852521.1:4480777-4483057 GCF_000181295.1 Otolemur garnettii
ATCAATGTACACAGTTACCATTCAATAAAAAAAAAAAAAAGAAAAAAAAAAAAAGACTGAAACTGGACCCACAGCTTTCCCCATTCATAAAAATTGATTCAAGATGGATAAAGGACTTAAATTTAAGGCATGAAACAATAAAAATCCTCAAAGAAAGTATAGGAAAAACACTAGAAGATATTGGCCCGGGGAAAGACTTCATGAAGAAGACAGCCATGGCAATGGCAACAACAAAAAAAATAAACAAATGGGACTTAATTAAACTGAAAAGCTTCTGTACAGCTAAGGAGACAACAACCGAAGCAAATAGACAACATACACAATGGGAAAGGATAGTTGCATATTTTGAATCAGACAAAAGCTCAATAACTAGGATCTATAGAGAATTCAAATTAATCCACATGAAAAAAGCCAACAATTCCATATATCAATGGGAAAGAGACATGAATAGAACCTTCTCTAAAGAAGACAAATGGCTAACAAACATTAAAAATGCTCATCATCCCTAATTATTAGAGAAATTCAAATCAAAACCACCCTGAGATACCATCTAACCTCAGCAAGAATGGCCCACATCACAAAATCTCAAAACCACAGATGCTGTCATGGATGTGGACAAAAGGGAACACTTTTACACTGCTGGTAGAACTGTAAACTAATACAACCTTTTTGGAAGAAAGTATGGAAAATCCTCAAAGAACTCAAGCTAGACCTCCCATTTGATCTTGCAATCCCATTACTGGGCATCTACCCAGAAGGAAAAAAATCCTTTTATCATAAGAACACTTGCACTAGACTGTTTATTGCAGCTCAATTTACAATTGCCAAAATGTGGAAACAGCCTAAATGTCCACCAACCCAGGAATGGATTAACAAGCTATGGTACACCATGGAATACTAATATTCCATTTTAAAAAATGGAGACTTTACAGCCTTTGTATTAACACGGATGGAAGTGGAACACATTATTCTTAGTAAAGTATCACAAGAATGGAGAAGCATGAATCCTATGCACTCAATTTTGATATGAGGACAATTAATGACATGGTGGGGGTAGGGAAAAGAGAGCAGAGAGAGGAGGGAGGTGGGTGGGGAAGGGAATAGCAGAGAGAGGGAAGGGGGAGCAGGTGGGGTCTTGGTGTGTGACACACCTTTTGGGGGCAAGACACGATTGTAAGAGGGACTTTACCTAATAAATGCAATCAGTTAAACCTGGTTTCTTGTACCCTCAATGAATCCCCAACAATAAATTAAAAAAAAAAAAATGTCCATCCCACCCAACTGATTTACAGCTTCAGTGCCATCCTCATCAAATACCACAAAGTCCATGTTTCTAGAAGATCTAAGCTAGTTGAATATTGGCCAAATTAGTCTTCATGCTTCCATTCTTTCCTTTCTCTGGTTTCTCCTATGTGCCTCTGGCAGATTAAGCTTCATTAAGGACTCCCTCATCGTGTCTCTCCCAAACTGACAAAGTGTAATGTTTTTGTGTTGCCTGAAGCCCATAAGCTGATCCTGAACTTCCTTTCATTCTTTTATATATTCATTGAGTGACTCTGATAAAACAAGGCCTTGATATGGCCTTTTCACCTGAGGAGCTCCCAGTCGGTACAAGAGAGGACCCAGACACACAAATACTGGAACACATACAATAGAACAAAGGAATATGGATGGATGTCCCCAGAGAGGGAAAACATCTTCACCAGCATCAGTAATTTGATAATAGTCACTTCTGAGTAGGATAGGAAGAATTTTTACAGCTAAATATGGAAAGAAACTCCCAGCAAAGAAAAGTAATGGTCATATTTGTAGAAAAGCAAATAATCCAGTTTTCTGGAGTGCCTACTTCAGAGGTAGAAACAGTGATTTTAAAAGATAGAAAGATGGGCTAGAATAAGATTGTGGAAATCCCTGAATGGTTGTCTAAGAATTATAACATGGGCCATGGAAGTCATTAAAGGATTCTGGGCACAGTATTGATGTGATTAGTGATCTTCTTTAAATATTACCTCTTTTATGTTTACATGGATGAAGCTGGAAAATATTCTTCTTAGTAAAGTATCTCAAAATGGAAAAAAAAATATCCAATGTACTCAGTACTACTATGAAACCAATTTATAATCACTCACACTTTCATATGAAAGATGAATCACAACTATAGCCTAGGATGAAGGAGGGAGGGGGAGGGTTGATAGAGGGAAGGTTAATAGAGGGACCACACCCATGAATCACAACTATAGCCTAGGATGAAGGAGGGATGGGGAGGGGGTGGGTTGATAG
>NW_003852521.1:4483373-4508832 GCF_000181295.1 Otolemur garnettii
GATAGAGGGAGGGTTAATAGAGGGACCACACCTATGAATCACAACTATAGCCTAGGATGAAGGAGGGATGGGGAGGGGGTGGGTTGATAGAGGGAAGGTTAATAGAGGGACCACACCTATGGAGCATATTGTAAGTAAAAGTTGGATCTATCAGGTGTAGAACACAAATGTCTTAACACTGTAATTGGGTAAATGAGATGAAGGCTATGTTAATTAGTAGGATGTAAGCACTCCAATTTGTATAAATAATCAACACATTGAATTCCACAATGGCATGAATGTATTCATGATCTATATACAAATGACTTAATAAAAAAATTGAAAAAAATAAATAAATGTGAAGATTATTAAAAAAAAAAAAAGATTACAGACAGGCAGTATGCAGAACAACTCACCAACAGGAATAACAAATAAAGCAAACAGCTTAGAATCAGGGGTGCCTGATCTTTGTTCTTTCCTGTTGCATGTTGGAAGAATAAGAGTTGTTTGAGGCCACACGGTAAATATGTAAACACTAACACAAACTGATTAGCAAAGAAGAAATACCTGTGCATACTTTTTATGATATCCAACACCACAGATAAGCCCCAAAAAGTCCTCACCAAATCAGCACACAGCCTGCAGACCACAGGTTGGACCCCCCGGCTTAGATGATGGAAAAGGCAAATGGAAAACCTAGATTATTGCAGTGAGGGGTAACATGGCTAACTCTGTGCAGTGGAAACTGGACGGACATAGATTTAAGAGACAGACTCAGCAGAACTACCCAAGAGTTCTGGTGGGAGAGGACAGGGGAAAGGCTGCAAAGGGAAAAGATGGACTTAGTGAACTCCAGGGTCTTGGGGGTGGAGAGTGCCTGAGGGAGTAGGAAGGAAACGGACGCACAGAGTCGGGAGGAGGAGCTGGTGGCAGAGGGAAATGAGAAAACAACAGGAGGCCGGCACCAGATTGGGGGCATATATGCATGGCTCTTAGACTTTAAATATTTTATTAGTTTCCTAGGCCCACCTTAACATAGCACCAAAAATAAGTGCCTTAAAATAAGTGTCAGTGCCCTCGGACACCTGTAGGAAGACTCCTTCCTTGCCTCTTCTTAGCTTCTGGGGGTTTCCAGCAATCTCTGGTGTCCTTTGTTGTGGAGATGCTTCACTGCACTCTCTCTCCAATGTCACATGGCATTCTCTTCTCTTAGTCTGTACGTACATTTCCTTCTCATAAGGACATCAGTCATAGTGGATTAAGGGTTTACCTGAGTCCACTATGGCCTCTCCTTGACTAATTACATCTGCAGTGACCTTATTTCCAAATAAGGCCACATTCTGAGGTACCAGGGGTAGGAGGGTAGGACTTCAGCCTTTCTTTCTAGGGGGCACAATTCAATCCATACCACACATATACTCCCTAAGAAACTGAGTGGGGAGAAAAATGAGGAGGATAAAGAAGCCGAAATTGCAGACCCTAGGAAATGCCTCTGTTTAGAGAGCAAAGAAGGGAAAACAGAGGCAGAGGACAATATACCCTCTGTGCCCTCAAGGCTGATTTACTCAGTTTCTCTATGCTATGTCACATCTCTGGAATTCTCTTCCAAAGTTCTGATTGCCTATGAAAAATCCTCTATTTCTTCCATGCTTATATCAAATGTTCCACTTGCATTAAAAATTCTAAGGCCAGCCTAATGCAATGAAATTTCTTCCTTCTCTGAGATCCTCTAGCACTTTTAATCCATCATTATTTTTGACCCTTTGCTGTATCCCTTAGCAATAATGTGTCCTACTACAAGCAACAGAGCTAGGGCAACAAACAGAGCAGACCAGAAATCAGCTCTAAGTTCACATCCAGGTTTGGGTTGGAATGCGGGGAAGTGATACCTGGTACGGACAAACAATAAGCAATGAATAAAGAGGAAAACTTCATAAGGATTTGAGGGCTTTAAAGAAAAATAAGACAGGATTAGGGGATTATAAAAAAAAAAGCAGAAACAATGGTTTATTAGATTACCTTTGATAGGGTAATTGGAGGAGACCTCTCTGAGAAGGTAACTTGGGGCAGAAATCTGAAGCTGGCCAAATAAAGGGAATCCCAAGCAAAGGGAGAGAAAGAACTACCTTTACTGAGGTCCCCAGGAAGGGACATGTTGGTGTGTTGGAGGAAAGGAAAGAGGGCCAATATGGCTGGATTACCGTGAATAGTGGAGACGTAAACAGGAATAAGAATACATCAAATGTTGTAAGCCATAGAAAAGAAACTTTATTATAAGTACATTGAGAGTTTTAAGCTCAAGACCACAGGATACAATTAATTCACCTAAAAGATCTTCTAGGTCTTTTGCATGGAACTGGACCATAAAGGTACAAACCTGGAGATATGGAGACCAAATATTTAATGTTTTATGTGCACAAATTGTCAGCATCTCAAGCTTACCTTTGAAAGACCCCAAATGAAGAGAGAGTAGCCTCCACTTCTACCCCAGTCTCCAACCTTCTCTAGACACGGACACCATGCAGACATCACTTCAGAATGTGACTGATGGATCCTATGTGAAACTAAGTGTGAAAACTAATCCCTCTTCAGTGAACAGGAGTGCGTCCCCAAGTTCCAAAGGACCAGGTTCTACTTTAATATTGCTTACAAAGTAGAGGAAGCCAGCTAAAGAGGCCTGAGGATCTTTAGAAAATAAATGTCTGCCTATCCTCAACTGCTATTTAAGGAGCTATCCAGGGTGCTGGACTGTCTCACCCTTGGAGCTTTCTAAAGCCCAGTGGATAAAATTCTTAGTTATCCTTGTGGAACGTTAGGTCCTCACTGCACTGAACCAGAATAAGACTCCACCTTGACACTGATACCATGTCCTTCTAATTTTAGAAAACCTGTAAGCCAGCACCTGCTTTGGCCATGTCTATCTGATGTAATGTTAAGCTACTTCTGTAAACACCTTATAGACAGAATATGAAAACCATGTGCTAGTGACATGTAGCTAGCCTGAGACCCCTACTGTGCCCAATGACCTTCTGAAATAATGATGTATAGTAACAGTAATGACAAGCAGTGAGCTCAGTGCTTTTCCCTTGGAATAATACTCCAAGGCAATACCAGGCTGATAAACTCATAGCCAGACCTGCTCATACAACTCATCCCAGAATCTGTCTAAAACCTATCTTAAGAAACGTTATTTCTACGCCTAAAATGATTAAAAAATTCATAAACTATCCAATGTCACCCCTCTGACTTAAATAGTATTATTCACTTTGCTTTAAAATATATGTATATATTCCCCTGGAAGCTATTACTCAATCGCTTAAGTAATCAAGTTTGTACACTAAGTGGTGGATGAAAATCTGTATGCTTTCAAGTCAAACACTTTTCCTCTTCAACCAAAACACTTAGAACACTAGAATAATCTGATGTACACGCATTTCTACCTCTCTCCTTAAGTGATGAGGAAAACCATGAGAGCTGCAGCATCTTCAGAACTTCCCACCTACGTGTCAGACCCTTCACTGTCCTTAAATGTGCTTGAGGGGCAGTGTGATTTATAAAGAGCCACAGACACTCAGCAAAAACTTTTAGTTTCAAGTTCTCAAGACTATGATGAGGAAATAGGACTAGGAATCCTTAAACTGCCTCTGGCATTTTCCTTTGATATGTGTGAAAAAAATCATGAAAGTGACTTTAAAGAGGAAATTAAGTGCTTTGTTGTTACACAGTCTAAGATTAAATACATGGCCCAGAAATGTGTTTGTTTACTCTAATAGTAAATTAATTGTGTTAATTTTTATGCACAGAACTCCCTACGCTCTGTGTTTCCTCCTGGCCCTCTCTCATGCACTCATGCCTATGGATGAACACTCTTCCCCTCTTTCTTCACCTGACTTACCTGCCTGACTCATCCTCCAAATGAAATCAGGAAAACTCAGAATCTGAATCACCTCCTACCAGGACCGAGTGAAGTTTGGCTCCTATAATTCGCTTCCATCTTTATACTATAATTTAATTTTTGGCTTATTTGTTCATCTCTCCTAGTACCTCATAGGCCTTATGAAGGCAAGGACCGTATCTTTACTATTGTTACATCTCCAGAGCTTTGCATGGGGGCTTTGCTTCATAGAGGTATTCAATGAATAAATGAATGAATGGATGAATGAACTTAATAATTTTAAGGTTCTCCTCTATCTCCAAAAGGTAATAGCTCCACCTTGTTTCTAGGCTTCTTCCAGAACCTTGAACTCAATATTCATCCCATTTAAGAAATCCTTTAGAAGTGACTTCACACCATGATACAACAAAGTATCTGAACCCAGGTAGAAATCACTTTTTATTTGACACAATTTCAATGAAATCCTACTATCTGGCCTATGTATACAAGATGGAGATAAGGAAATAAATATTTTTCTAACTATCAAAGAGTAAACAGAATTTTTTTTAAATATTTGAACTTGAGATAATGCCGTGCCAATCAAGTATCTATTTTTATAAGTTCACATTTTCTTCATTGATTCTGTTTTCTGCTTTTAATGATAAGGAATAATACTAAAATATGTTGACATTTATGTAGTATGGTCCTAAATGCTGAACAAATATGATGAAAATAATTTGTGTAAATATCATTACTCTTTTTTTGGAAGAAGATCATTTCTATTTTCAATCTTCATAATTTTACATTTAGCTGTTAATATTTTCTTTTCTTATATTGATCTGTTGTTTCCCTTATAGTTGTCATAAGGCAGCAATTTATCTATACTGACTTACTTTCTAACTTTATCATGAGAGCCAGTACCTTTACTTCCTCCTATAAATTTCCCAAATAAATTACAAATTCTGTGGGATTATGGATTATGTCTTATATACACATTTATTTACTTCTCTCAGAACACCTACTCAGTTACAGAGTAAGTTCTCAATAAAACATGCATACTCAAAACTTTAGATTTAGAAACCATCTATTTCCTTTCTACAAATAATGTATCTAAAATAGGTAAAATAAAATAAATACTGAGTCAAGGGCTAGTAAATTATGATCCATAGGCCAGTTCTGGTCAGTTACTTGTTTTTATAAATAAAGTTTTATTCACATAACCACTCCCATTTAGACACATAACAAATATGGCTCCTTTCAAGCTACAATGTCAGAGTTGAGTAGCTACAGCAGAAATTGTATGGTTTGCAGAGTCCAAATGATTACAGCCTGGCCGTTAGCAGAACATCTCCACTAACCACTGCTCTAAATCACTGTGACTAATGAGAAAATTCAGTCACAGATGAATTTGTCCAAGTATGTAGTTCCTCTCTGCTAACCATACCTCTGTCAGATGTTTTTTCACTATCAGATTAAAGGCCTATTGAAAACAATGGTATTTTAGATTACACAAAAATCAAATTAACAGAAAAACCACAAATTAAGATAGCTGTCGGAGGCCTTTAAGGGCTTCTATAACCTAAATCAAAAGATAAGTGTCTTTTTTTCTGATTTAAGATAGTATCAGCTAGTAAAATTAGTCTGTGTGCATATATGTTTATTTATTATATCTATTTAGTAAATGAATAACAAACACATTCATTTATGTTTAGAATTTATGTGTACACACATGCAAAGATTTACTACCAAGAACATCATTCATTTTATAAAACTACCAACAAAAAAAGTTCAAGGCTCACATCAGAGTTCTAAAAGATGTTGAAAACAATAAGTGTCAAAGAAAATACTTTTAAAACGGACCACATTGATTTCACATGTCACTTGACTAAGATATAAACAGCTTTGAAAAAAATATATCACTGGCAATGGAAAGAAAAATAAATAGTCTGTACCATCCCCCAGCTTTTATCTCGCATCAGGGCAGTGACGATCTGTAACAAAAAGTCCATGAGAATCTGTGTATTAATTTACCAGAGTCTGGTTTTCAAGTTACTTAAGTCTGACTCCCCACAGAGGGATTCACATGAAAACTGTCAGAAATACTCTTAGTATTTATAAACTAACCTTTCTTAAGCTAAAAATGTAAAAGAATAAGAGGGGAGAATGCCCCATACTTAAGACCAAAAAAAAAAAAAAATTAATTCAGCTGGCCTAAACTCCATCAGACCTCTCTATTCATGACAGATATCTTAGGTAGTAAAAATGGTTGCTGTTTCCCCAGGGAATCCCTACAAATTGCAAGAAGACAGATACTCCCAGTGTAGAAATTAAATGTAGCTGAAAATCTATCAGAGAAGCTGCAATTGATAAACTATGTACAAGACAAGAGTGGAGGCAGGTGGGGAAAGGGGATGTCACAGGTGGATCCTTCGGATCTGTCAGGTACAGATGGTACTTCCCGCATTACAAGTCACCAGACATTGAGTCTTCTTATTTTAGCAAAAGGTCGTGTCATCCATTGAGACAAGAAAGATACAGAAGAGAGGGAAAAGGGAACAAGTCACATTAGAATTGGTCTTGGAGCAAACATTAGAACAGAACATTTGCATGGGCAAGGCCAAGGCAGAGAGATAATTATGCAGGGACAATCAATATCACATAAGCAAAACATAAATGTCCATTTGCCATCCCCCAAACAGAGCATAGACAACCTTTCCTTTTTCCTTAAAGACCCAGCTACTGAAATCCCCCTATCGAGTTGCTCAAGACTACCTGGTTCTTGCCAAATGAAGGAAGGACAGTTACTCAGCACAGCTGCCCTGGCATCTGTCAACTCCCTCTCCTGAACGCCTGTCTTTTCTCCACATTTCTAACAATGATACTAGTGGACGGAGCACACTGCTCATGTCTTCCTCAGTTGCTTCTGCTCTTAGGATCAAAAATATTATAAGTTGTTTTCAACACACTATTACCTTGAATACTTCTCTTGAAGAAGGCCTTACAGCCCTCACAGGACCAGACTCCATAGTGATAGCCGGAGGCATAGTCATTGCACACCGCGCAGTAGCGAGTCTCCTTGGCAGACTCCATGGCCAGGCTTCCCTTGTCACCGGCACTAGCCAATCTCTCTCTGCCACCCTGGCGTCGATTATCTGAATTTGACCTGGAAAAAAAAAGGGATTGAATTCATTACCATCATTAACATCAGAAAAGCAAAACATGCACTCCCAGTGCATGACAGTGAGAGACTCCAGAGCAGCCGCAGATCCACGGTATGCTAACATTCTGAAATAATGAATCATAACAGAAACTAATCTTTCATTACCTTTTGCCGTCTGTTACAGCAAAAGGTGTTGCCTGTTATAGTAACCTTGAGGGGAAATTGTTTATTGCAAACTTCCTTAAAAAACAGACTGCCTACACCAGAATATATTACCTAGAAAATGGCAGGAAGGAATTTGCTGGTTGCCAATAGACTCGCTCATTTTCTCAGGAATTTACTATTAATTCAGAACCCTTGGAAACCAAGGCTTATTCCCATTCTAGACCACACTAAAGGTCTTTAGGAAACAAAGCATAAAACAGCTGGAGCATCTGGAACCCAGATGAACACAAGAGAACACGTGTTGAAAAACATAACCATTCAAACTTATATGTCATCGTTACCATATAACCCTGGATGCCAGTTTGTGTAAACTTTATTCTGAAATTTGAGGATACTGTTCTTCGATATTCAATACTCCTCTTTAAGAACATGTAGAATGAGCCAGGCGTGGTGGCTCATGCCTGTAATCCTAGCACTCTGGGAGACTGAGGCGGGTAAATTGCTTGAGCTCACAGGTTCAAGACCAGCCTGAGCCAGAGTGAGACCCCCATCTCTACTAAAAATAGAAAATCTGAGGCAAGAGGATCACTTGAGCACAAGAGCTGGAGGTTGTTGTGAGGTATGACACCAGGGCATTCTATCCAGGGCGACAGCTTGAGAGTCTGTCTCAAAAACAAAACAAAACAAAAAAATGTAGAACGAGAAGAACAGAAGAGCACAGATGGCTCCACCAATGATTTCTTTGAGACACCCGCCAGCTCTGTTGTGCGTGATTGGCACCCTAGCTGCTGAGCTACAGGCGCCAAGCCCCACCAACAATTTCATGGCAGAGCCTACCGCAGAAAAGAAGCTGAAAAAGAACAGCAAGAAAGTTCTAGGAGAGCCGATAAACTGGTAAGTAAAAAGCATTTAAAAACTAGAAGGCTTCAAGAAGAGAATGAGCAATATTGCCAAATACAGGAGGGAATTACAGTAAAACAAGGACTGAGAAAGGGAATTTGGATCTGACAAGGAGGACTCTTAGCAAGGAGTTTTATTAGAAGGGTAAGGGCATGAGCCAAACCCTGCAGATGAAAGCGTAGAAGGAACATGAAATGAGTGGAAGCCATCCTTCTGAGAATTGAGTAAGACGGAAAAGAGACACAGAGCTGTAGCTGAAAAACACAAGACAAAGATTTTTACAAGGAAATAGGCCTGAGAAGGCCTCATGGGGATGCAAGGGAATGGGCAGGTGGAGAGGGAATCGAGAAAAGAACAAAGTTAAGAAGAAAGCTAGAGCAGCTGAGATGACAGAGGTGAGTAAAAGAAATCACCTTAATGAAAACATCTCGAAGTGGACTAGAAGGAAAGATGTAGGGGAAGAAGTAGAGGAGGAGACGTTTGCAGCTCTCATTCGACCAGACAGAGGCGCAGATATCATACCAACCCAGGATTTGCTGAGCATGTGAAACCAAATAAATGTGGGAAAAGAGCCCAGCACAGTGCTTGGTATGTGGCTGGTATTCAGTAATATATTTAAATGAGCGGAGAAAGTGTTTGCAGGTGTACTGAAAAGAGAGGCAAACAGATATTGGAAAAAAATATATGGAATGAAAATTCCTATGATAGTAAACATACATACACACACACCCCAAACCTGAGCTAAGCTCATGGCTAAGCATTCCTGGTTCTCTTCTTCACCCAAACAACCAGACCACACTAACTCTCACCACCCCCCGCCATGCCCCATCTGTCCTTTTAGCTCAAATTTTATGGCCTCTCCACCCTTCTCACTCATTAACATTGCTCACATTTTTATGGTGGTAGTTCTCAAACTACATTTGCCATAATATGCACAAAACATTGGCTCCTTGGGTTGAGTACATCTGACTTTGCCAATTTTTTCCATTCTAAATAACTTAGCTCTGAGGTTGGCAGCCTCAAATGGGAATTTTTTTTTTTTGCTTTTTAATGATCTTTAGAGAGCACTGGCCTGCAGTGTTCAATTCTAGCTCATATTCTGTTATGCATCTCTCTCCATTTCATCGCCATGCTGTCGAGCTCCACCTCCCAGCAACCTCAAATCTTACTGTTTGTTCGCGTCAGTAGGAAGCCACTGTGAGTATTTCACTGTAGCAGCTTAGTGCCTCTGTGGGGGGGAGGGGAGACGGAATGTCTAGCAAGGATGAAGTTGACAGATTTGGTGCCTTATGCACTTTATTAATCGCTGTACCTAGCTCAGGGCCCAGTACACAGCAAGCACTCAATACACGTTTGCTGAATAAATGAATGAGTGAGTGAGCAAGTGAATAATACATGCACGGGAAAACTCCCAATGAGTCAGATCTTCTCACCCCATCAAAGAATTAAAAATCCCTTTAGATATATATCTGGAAGCACATATACTTAAAGGATCATACAGTAATTCTATTTTTGATTTTTTGAGGAACCACTGGTTCCATCATGGCTGCACCATATTACATTCCCAACGACAAGGCACAAGGGTTCTCATTTCTCCATTTCCTCACCAATACTTACTATTTTCTATTTGTTTGTCACCTTTTGCATGAATTCCTCTCTTACTGGCCATTCCTAATCCCTGCAGACTTGAAATCACTCATCCCTGTTCCAAAGACTGTAGCAAGTTTTTCTTCACTTCCACAACTTACAGTGTTCTTTCCATTGAGTCCCGTCTCCTTTACTATCTTCCAAGTGCCTGTGTCTCATTCCCCTTTGAAATGCCAAGTTCATCCAGGAAAGGACAAAATAATATGGATATCAAATAAATTAATCAATGACTAAACCAATAAAGTTATAGTATTCACAATATAAATGGGATATATAAAATTTTCATATTAATGAAAGATATAATAGCAAAAACTCATTTTCCCCAGAAATAGCAGAGATGTATGCTAAATGTCATTCATTGACACTTAATCTTTAAAATGACCCTGTATTGGCTCGGCGCCTATAGCTCAACCGGCTAAGGCGCCAGCCACGTACACCTAAGGTGGCGGGTTCAAATCCCCAGCCCGGACCTGCCAAACAACAATGACGGCTGCAACCAAAAAATAGCCGGGCATTGTGGCAGGCGCCTGTGGTCCCAGCTACTTGGGAGGCGGAGGCAAGAGAATCACCTAAGCCCAGGAGTTGGAGGTTGCTGTGAGCTGTAATGCCACGGCACTCTACCCAGGGGGACAGCTTGAGGCTCTGTCTCAAAAAAAAAAAAAAAAAAAAAAATGACCCTGTATTACTGAAATTCAACTCCAGACACAAGGCATAAAGGCAGAAGGTAGCAAAAAGAAGAGAAGTTAATTATACAGGCCATATTTACTACCCATAAAGCAACTTTTTTAGTCAACTTGGAAATCCATGTATATAACTTTGTCCTTTTATCCTTTTGGTCCAACCTTGCTCTACAAAGACTCTCAAAATGTCGTGAGAAAGAACAGAAACCAGGACAAGCTAAAGGCAAGTGAGGTCTTCCCATGGGCTGCAATGGAAATAATACTCAGGCTGAGTAGCTGTGAGACCAAGCTAATGTGGTACAACCTCCTCTAGACAGAGACCTGTGTGCTCAGCACACAGACTTACTCTGCCTAAGCGTGAGCACTAGAAAGGAACTGAGCAGGTGACATCTGTGTTTTGGCCCAGACCTGGCTACAACAGTGGGTCAGGCACCAGCCTAGGCTTATCTGAGTACCCGTGATTAGAGCAATACCAACAGATGACCCTGGTTACAGGCCCTGCCTCACCTCTCCCTGGTGTTGGCCCACTGCACCTGTCACAGACCTAGCATTTTTAGCCCCACCCATCCCGTTGGTAGAAAGTGTCCATATCATTAATCTTTCTTCCCCTCCCTCAGCCTCACAGGCCCTTTGTT
The DNA here is from genome assembly GCF_000181295.1 of Otolemur garnettii. Classification (NCBI taxonomy): domain Eukaryota; kingdom Metazoa; phylum Chordata; class Mammalia; order Primates; family Galagidae; genus Otolemur; species Otolemur garnettii. The sequence goes on from NW_003852521.1 coordinate 4,494,414, forward strand.
TTTCCCTAATATCACAGAACCCAATTTAACAACTCTCATTTTCACACGCAAATGTCTTCAGGTTCTGCCTTCCTAACAGGTTATTTCATAAACCCTAACAGAACCCTTAGCCTTGTGTTATAAGTGAAGGTTTAACTAACTCTTTAGCAGAATTGCTAAAATATTCCCTTCCCTGTAAAATTCTCATCCTTTCCCATTGAATTGTCACCAAACCTTTACAATTTCTCATCTTGGGGACTTTCTCTTAAGACTCAGATAAGAAGTTGACTAACTTACCAAGCTACACAGTAAAAGATTAAATACCCTTCAGCCTTACAGAGAGCTATAGAGTCTCTGGCAAGGAGTAAAGCAGAAGCTTGAGTGAAAATGAAGGGATGTCTTGTGACAATGTATAACAACCATGAAGCACACATGAGGCTAAGGAAGAGAATCATGGCAGGGAAAGGGTGCCAAGGAGCCCGAGAGATCACACGTACATATAAAAACACACACAGGCACACACACAGACACACACAATGCCACTGCATCTTGGAAATCAGAAACTCAGCTACCTTGATTGAGTTCCATTTTCAATACGTCAATTGACTACTAAGTATTTCCAAATGGATGCACCCTGAGATTACATATTCAACATAATTACAAGAGATATCTGAAAGTATTCACATTGAGTCCAGAGAGTAGACTCTTTTGGACCTAGTAAAAACAGAGCATAATAAAAAGTACTTGCCAAGAAGATTTTCATTAATCAAAGGAAAAGTTAGAAGCTCTGTATAATCAAACACTGTTGTTTTTCCAACCATAAATAATGGTACCAGTTATCCAAAAGCATTTTTTCCCTGATGAGCCAAACATTTAAAAAAAATTTTTAAAGCCTTGGTTTTCAGAGGAAATATTTTTGTAAAGCTAAATTAAAATAACCAACAGATGTCCACTCCCCAGAAATGTGGTTGAATTAGGAGCTAGTGAGATAACTTCATAAGTACCCCTCATCAAATCAAATCCCCATACTTCTGTGCACACAAAATTCTCTACCCTTTTTCTTCATGGCATGACTATAATTTTCAGTAATATATTGGGGTGATTATTGACAAATGTGCATTCCCCTAGTAAATAGTAAACTCTAAGAAGGCAAGGATTATGTCTCATTGGCTCCCAATTTTATCTGACACACAGTAGGTCCTTAATAAATATTTGTTAAATTCACCTCCAAAATCTACCCCATCACCAAATTTAGTCAATTATTTCTTCAAAACAATCTGCCTATGCCAGGTATGATGGCTCACTCCTATAACTCTTAGCACTATGAGAGGCTGAGGTGGATGGATCACTTGAGCTTGGGAGTTTGAGACCAGCCTGAGCAGGAGCAAGACCTCATTTCTACTAAAAACAGAAAAACCACCTGAGTGTTGTGGTAGGCACCTGTGGTCCCAGCTACTTGGAAGGCTAAGGCAGGCGGATCACTGGAGCCTAGGAATTTGAGGTTGCTGTGAGCTGTGATATCATGACACTCTACCCTGAGCAGCAGAGTGAGACTCTGCCTCCAAAAAAAAAAAAAAAAGAAAGAAAGAAAGAAAGAAAGAAAGAAAGAAAGAAAGAAAGAAAGAAAGAAAGAAAGAGAAAAAGAGGGGATACCTGTGGCTCAGTGGATAGGGCATAGGCCCCATATAGCGAGGGTGGCAGGTTTGAGCCCAGCCCCAGCCAAACTGGAACAAAAAAATAGCCAGGCATTGTGGCAGGTGCCCATAGTCCCAACTACTCAGGAGGCTGAGGCAGGAGAATCGCCTAAGCCCAGGAGTTGGAGGTTGCTGTGAGCTGTGACACCACAGCACTCTACCGAGGGTGATAAAGTGAGAGTCTGTCGAAAGGAAGGAAGGAAGGAAAGAAGGAAGGGAGGGAGGGAGGGAGGCAGGAAGGAAGGAAAGAAAAGAAAGAAAAGAAAGAAAAGAATCTGGCAATTGTTCTTTGCATTCCTTATTTCTTTCATTTTTTTCTGAAAGATCAATAATACTCCATGTTTAAATTACTAGAATAGCTCTTTCATCTCCTATCCTTCCTCAAATTCACCCTACAAGTCTGCAAGCCCCTGCCCCAATATTTGCCTTTGAATACTTCTCGTGGCATCTGTCCATGACTCATGACCTTCTCAGGGTCATTGACCTGCTTGAGAATATAATGAAAACTTCAAAACTATCATTTCTATAAAATACACACCAACAAAATTCTCAGCCTTATACCTATACTTTTAGGGGAGTGACAAACTAGGAAAATTCAAGTTTAAAAAAAAAAATCATAAACATATAGAATGAAGCCCAAACTCTTGAATTCCTAGCACCAACCAGTACTGGTCTCTCTGTAGCTCCCTCAGTAAATTTTATCAGTCCTACCCATGAAAATTGGCTCACACTAGGCTTTTCACATGCGCACTGCTTCCTGTCATGTTAGCTCTCCTGGAAAGACCTACCCTGAGTATTCCAGCCCACAGTCGTTCACTTTTGCATTCTTAGAGCATTAAAGCCTTCACCATGTCTCTCAACACCTAGGTAGACACTCTTCCTTTCTCTGGCAACCACTCCAGCTCCGTTTCCTTTGCAGTATCTTCTTCCCCCCACCAGGCTCCTAAGTGCCAGTGTTCCCAGGCCCCAGGCTTCTGCGCTCAGCCCTCTGCCATTCTCAGCTGACATTTGCTCTTTAAGGAAACTCAGCCACACCCACTGCATCTCACCCTCCTTTCCTGGACTTCAGACCCATGTGCTAATGACCCCACTCTGCACACTCTATACCAGGGGTCCTCAAACCTTTTAAATAGGGGGCCAGTTCACTGTCCCTCAGACTGTTGGAGGGCCGGACTGTGGGCCCCGGGACAAGTCAGCTAAGCAGGACAGGCAGTGGAGGCAAAAACACCCAGCGGGCGGGATAAATGTCCTAGGCAGGCTGCATGTGGCCCGCAGGTCATAGTTTGAGGACGCCTGCACACCTCCTTGGGAACAAACCAAAGAACCTCAGACTTCACACATGCAAAACTAAAACCAGCATCTCTCCCAGAAAGCCTGCTCCTGCACCCCACTCTGGCCCTAGGGTCCACTGAGGCTTTTGCTCCTGCCAGTCCTCTGCCCGGAATACCCTTCCTCTCTCCAAACGACTCCCTCTTATGCTCCCATTCTCGGCTCAAACATCATTTCCTCCAAGGAGCATTGCTGAGTCCTCAGGCTGGATTATATAAACCCTGAACAGTCTCTTTTAGCCCCACATATCTCAGCAGAGATCCTTTTACTCCCCTGTCCAAAGCCTGTGGCATCGCCCCAACACACCAAGAACAAAGCTCACAGTCCTCTGGGTGGCTCAGAAGGCCACAGCATGAACCAGTCCTACCTGTCACTCCACCCTGGTCTTCTGTCCTTGTTCACCAAGTCCCAGGTGCTCACACAGCTGCTGCTTGACCTGCACGCCTACTATTTGCCCAACTCATAGCTCCGCCCAGAACCTTTTCAGAGCAGCTTCCTGGACCAATCTAAGCTGGTCTTACTATTCCTTCCACCCTCTTACACTGGTTTCCTTGTATTCACTCTAGCACTTACCACCATCCAACATCAAACCAGATTTTAACGTGTTTATTTTACTATCTGTCTTCCCCAACGAAATATACCCCCCTTGAAGAGAGCTAAGCATAGAAGTAACTGTTGGCCAAACAAGTGCATAAATAAATGATCGAGACAAGGGGCCAACATGTGCTGTGCTCTCTTTAGTTATCTGTCCTTCCCCATATACCACAATCTCCACCACAGCAGGGACTATGGCAACCCTACTTGCCAGCTCTCCCAGCTCATCCTTAGTGTCTGAAACACAGTGAAGTGATTAATAAGCATTTGCCGTCTGAATGGGTGTATGGACATGGCAATTCCTCTCCCACCCCTCCTGACTCCATGCATGCCACACCCCACACTGCAAATCTGCACACAGCAGCCAGAGCCTGGGCTCCACCATGCCACATGGACCCCTGTTCAAAATCCCTTCTATCTCCTCAACATCTACCAGAAGGCTTCTGAATCTTCTTTAGATGGTGGACCCCAGGAAAGTAGCCTTATTTACAGAAATGCAAATTTTACTTTTAATCTTAGGGTATTTTCAGGTCTTCAGTAGTCCATGAATGTCTCTCCAAAAGATTGCAGAGTAAGACCCTCTAGGCTAAGGGCTAAACATGGACTCCGTAGTGTCAGCCATTTATGACCCAGCCACCGTCTGCTCTCCAGCCCTGCCTTCCCAGTGATGGTTAATTTCATGTGTCACCTTGCCCTGACCAACCTAGCACATCTCTGGCCTTCACCTACACTATTTCCTATCTTGGCCAAAAGGCAAAACCTCCCGAGAGAAAATCCCTCCTTCTCAGGTAGCAGCCAGTGCCTTTCTCAGCTGAATTAACAATGTCATGGCAGCATCGTGTATACAACACTCTGGAGCCTTTCTCATCAGCACTGTGTAACTACAGGTTCACAGTGAGTCTCCAGGAAAGCGACCCTACCACACTCATCTTTGTTTCTGTTTCCAACACAGTACTGACAATAGCAGGTATGTGCCAGATGGTCACAAAACAAGTAAAATTCTATGCCCCATTGTGTGTGTCTTATCTGCCCAACCAGGCTGTAAGCCTTTTAAGATATTGTATTCTAGTTTTTGAATCACCCCTGAAGTATTTTTCAGATAGAGTATATCCAATAAATATTTACTGGATACATTTCAATTAAGAACTAAGAATAACTTTGTAAGAAGAATGTATCCAGGTAATCAGAAACCCATTATAGGTGAGTATTTGCACATGCACCAACGTTCCAGTCAATCTGACTGCGGTTTCTGGGGAACCTATCTCTGCTTTAAATACCAGTGTGGATGGACTTAGGCTGAAGGTGACCAAAGCTATGAGCAGAACACACCTTCCAATCTCTAGACAGTTTTGTAATTAGAAGTTTTGCATAATCATTATTTTTCATGGAAATAAATAGATGTTCTTAAAAAGAATAGACAAGAAAGGGCTTTACCTAAAATGGTAGAGTCTAGGGAAGGAAATCTTGAACCTCATTTTTGCAAAAGTTTAATTTAAGTGAGTCCTGGGCCAGATTTGGACGGCAGGCCAACCCATGTGGTAGTAGAGCACCTATCCCAGGGTGGGAAACTCAAAAATTGTTTCCGACATGACTAGGGTGACCAAACATCCCAATTTTGGCGGGACAGTCCCACTTTTCAAGAATTTGTCCCGCATCCCGTGGCGTTTTAAAAAAGTCCCAATTTTTGGAAAGAATGCACGAATGGGCAGGAAAACAGGAAGGGAATATACGGTTTTTGGCTGCCATGTGGCTATTTCGCCAGAATATGAGTTTTATATTATTTTTGTTAATTTTATAATGTTAAACTGTAATAACAAATAATTGCTGAGAAGTGATTATGGATAACTGCTTAACAAAGTTTGCATTGTTGTCAGGCCCTGCCAGGCCCCCCTGCTCCGCCCGGCTCTGCCCCCCACCCCCGCTCTGCCCCCCCCCATGTTGTCCCACCTCACAGATGTTAAAATCTGGTCACCCTATACATGACAAAACAGATCCTCTCAAGTCTTTTGGAAGTTACTTTAGCTCTTTCTACACTGTTTATCTGAAAACTTAATATATCTATCTCTTATCTCATATTATCCATTTGATGATGTGACATCCATTTAATTTTATATTAATTTATTAAATCTTTTGGTTAATAAACAAAGGTAAATAATGCTTTTCTCTAATAGGTATATAAGAAAACATCTTCCAAAAAATGACTCTTGCTATATGTAGTTCAAAGCAGCTCTTGGAAATTAACTAGGGAGAAAGTTATAGTTGCTATTTCCTCTTTAACCCAAAGATCACCAGAACACATCCCAGACTTCTGGAAAACTCAGCATGACCTTGGGTCTAACAAGGTAAAAGGGGTTGGCCAAGTAAGCAAACAAATTTTCACATTAAACCGATGCTTGTGGCAGACACAATTTTAAGTGGTTTGTAGGTATTCAAAACTGAAGCAAGGCTCTCTGTAAAATGTCAAGAGGTTTTCCCACTCACTTAGGAAAAATGTCTTCCCCCCCAAAAGACCAGCAAGTGTCGATTTTCCACACTAATGGGAAACAGGAATGGTCTGAGAAAAGTTCCCTCAAAACCCCATTTAGCCAATATCTTTTTATCTTTTATCAGGGACTAATGTGCAACCAAATGACCCAATTTGAGTTTTGTCACCTCTCCTTTCTCTGCTCACACCAATCTGCCACAAGTGCTAATGAATGGTGAGTGCTAGGAGCCCAGAGAAGCAAGAGGCAAGGCATATAGATGACAGGAAAATGGTGTCAAGAGAGACAGAGAGAGCTACAGTTTGACACCACACCTGCTTTTTTAAGTCGGCTTTCCAGGGTAACTTCCATACAAAGTGTGGCACTCTATTAGGAGAATAATAAATTGACTTACCTACAGAATTAGGAAAAAATGCACTGATGTATTCAGCAGCATCAAGTGAGCACCCAGCTAAGACCAGCCAGGGAGTGCAGTATGACAAAAGACAGATACCAAGGAGGAGGAGAGACGCAGGAGCCCAGAGGGAGAGAAGGCGGCCAGCCTCTGCCTCGGAAAGCAGGCAGCTCCAGGAGGAAGACTTAGGCCTTTGGGAATCGCATGTCGCACAAGAATCCTAGACCCACTAACACGACCACACAGAACTCCAAATACCAAAACAGCCCTGTGTAAGCACTGGTCTCTGGCCTGCTTTTGAACATGATCTATAGATCATTTCCTTTATGATCCTACCCAAGGGATAGGGCCAATATGTCATCACATCATATTCCCCACAAACATATCCAGGATTGCAAATAATTTGGAATCTGTATGTCATCAGGGATCACATTGCTACAAATGTAATAAACTTCAGGATCAAGTAAGGGGGGGGATACTATCTAGTTCTGGACAAAATGCTGGCAACAACAGCTGTATGGCTTAAACAAGTCACCAAGCCTCTCTGGGCCTCAGTTTCTTCCCCTGTAAAGTGAGAAACTACAACTATGTTTCCTCAATTCCTTTTTGGCCCTGCCACTGTGACTCTGATTCTCTTCCATGCCTCTGCCCAAGAATAGCCTCAGTAGCCAGCTAGAATTTCTTCACTGAGTCCCATGAGGGCACAGCCCGTTTATCACCCTCTTTCCTAACAGTCAGCAAATGCAGAGATGAGTTGGAAGAGGTGGTAGCCCTGCACTTAAGTCTCCTCAGCACTCCCGCAAGTGATTAACGATGACAAACGCCCCTTCTGTCACAGGCAGTTGTCAGTAATAGCCATTGTCTTCCTGTTAAAATGACTTTCACACTAAAAATGTCACTTTTCTAATATGAGGCATGAAAAGACAGGGAGAGTAGGAAGACTTGCAGACACAAAGAAAAGGCGGGAAAACCCTTCTGGGCATCTGACCTAGTCTTAGCGCACCGAGCTCTATCACCAAGGAGTGAGGTGGACCCTTGAATAGAAATGACAAACTCAACATGATTCATCTATTGTGCCATTGCCCAGGTCAGCACACATGGTTGGAAAGAGTTTCAAAGCAACTGAGTGATTCTGGAATAAAAGACAACTTCGATATAGTATAAAATGAACAGAGAGGTTTTTCCCACGCAGAACAACTTCATCCGAGGCCAGCCCAGGGAGGGCAGCCTTGCATGGCGGGAGAACCCATTCATTTGGCTGTAATCACATAAGGCCACATGCAAGAAACTCTGATGAGATATACTTAAAAATGTACAGCATTTTGTAAAAATCTATTCTGTATTTAATAATTTTTAAAAATGAAAATTATTTATTAATTTTAAAGATAACTAACCTTTTAATGACTTTGTTGTGTCTGCTTTTTGTTGGAAAGTATTTAAATATTTGGTTGCAGGATGGAGGGCGGGTTTCCATTGATCCTCTACATGGGTATCAGTCATCTGTGACCTTAAGGGTATCTTGATTTGGGTTAGCAGAATATAGATTTGCAGCAATAAGTGGTTGAAAATCCAGAAACCATTTTTCAGGCATGTTGGCAAAGGCAGGGGTATTCTAGTGCATTTTTCCATATTTCAATTGGATCTTTCTTAGCATCAAATAATGACTTTAAAATGTCATCCACTGAGCGCTCACAATCAATTCCATCTGCAGCTTAGAAGCCTTGCTGATGTCAAGTAGGCGAGGCTGAAAGGCTAATCTGAGCGTGAGGTCATGATTCTCAAAGTCAGCGAGTGAACCTTTCATTGCATTCTCAAATTAATAGGTCTATAACCGATGCCTGTTCTTCAAATTATTTGCAGATACCTTCCTGCTCTTCAAGGACCTTTGCTAACCGGGAAAATTTTTCATCCAAAATTTTCTTTTAAAGAAGAACTGTTTTGAGAACAGACAGTTTTTTCAAAATGTTTAGTTTTTTTTTTTTGCTACATAGCCTATAGACTTTGTTTGACCTTGCAAAAAAAGTTCACATCATTTTGATTTTACATGATATCATGTAGAATTTCTGTATTCCTACAGAAATCTTTTTTCAACAATTCCATTGCCAATTCTTTTCTTCATAATATTTAACTATCTGTTCTCACAGAGATAAAATTTTTGGCTAACACCTGTCACTGTGATAGCCAACACACACTAGAATGATATAGCAAAGCCACACTGAGTACCTCATTCAACTGTCACCTGTTACAAAACTGGCAATGCTACATTACATTTGCATGAATACAGTTCACAAGCCTATTCCACAGTGTCACTTAAAATAGTGGCTTTAGCACAGAGATTTTTGCTGCTGCAGGATACAATGAAAAGAAATCAGAGCATCTGGGTCTGTTAATACTTCTTTTATCTGTGCAATAAATCCTTCATGTTTTCCTATCATGGAAGGTGCACCATCTGTACATGTACTCACTAAATTTACCAAATTCAGTCCAGTTTCATGACATCTTAAAAGTTGTTGAAGATATCTATTCTCCATGTTCTGTTCACAAAAGTGCCCAAAGCAAGTAAGTACCCAAAGTAAGGAATTTTCTTCATAGCAAAGAAAATCTTCTGTTATGATCTGAATGAATCAGATCATTGAGATCTGATTGGTATAAAACATGTACCAACCCAGTAGTATCAGTTGATTCATCCAAAGCAACTGAATAATACATACTCTTTTGAAGTATTGCATGAAGTTGTTAAATTGAAAGCTAATTCATGCTGCCAGTAGGTTATGGTTTTCCTTGAAAAAGACGGGTGTTTGTACTTTGAAAGGTTATCAGGGTCTAAGCATCCCACAACTTCAACAATGCATATTTCACCATTTCTACAGCACTGACTGGCTCTCCTTTTTACCAAGTATACGAGCTACTTAATAAGCTGCTTCAGTGGCATTATTTCCACAGTTCTTATTGCTTGCTGCTTCAAAGAATGTCTTTGCTTTCGCTTTTCAGATTCGTTATTTTTTGCAATACAATCTTCTGTGCCTTTCCCTCTAATTTAAAATATTTATGTTCATTATTAGTATTATGATGCTAATGAGCATTGAATTTCTTTACCGTTGATATTGCAGAATCACAAGCCAAGCAAATCATCTTATCTATAGCAGAAACGATGTAATATTGCGATGCCCAATCCTCATTTTAAAAATATCTGTTTTCTTGCTCCAGCATTCCTCTTGGCCTTCTTTGACATGATGGGCTATTAAGTGGATGAAATTTAAAAAATAGTGTCGAGCTGTACTATTCACAAATTCCACTTCAAACAGAAATACAGTGCACTGCTGTCGAAAGCTGACAGCAGACCTGCATACTTGGCCATGCATTCTTTCATAAACTCTCACCAACCAGCCTTATGCAGTAGGAGAGCCAGTCAGACTGGGCAAGTTAAGAACTAAATCATGAGGCTGGTAGCCCTCAAGTTAGCCCACATGCCTTCCTAATGTATGAAATGTGCCAGTCAATCTGGGAGGACTCCAGTGTTAAGACTTATTTTATTCTTTGATATCTTAAATACATTCATTTTAAAAAAATAAAAATAGAAAAGATGAACACAAATGTATTAATAAAAATAAAAGGATTTATAATATAAAGTCTGGATTCAGTCAAAAGGCCACACTTAAGGACCTACAAGGTCATGTGTGGCCTGAAGGCCACAGGTTATCCACCCCTGGACCAGTGCAAATTTTTAACATAATCACAGACCAGACATTCTGACACCCCTGGGTAGGTGCTAAGGGTTAGATGCAGAAGTTAAGACCAAATCTTCAAGATTACTCTTCTTTGATTTTCCTATCCACCTTACAATGAGCAAGGTCAACAAAGGGAAAACAGTCCTGCTTGCTCCTACGAAGACAGCAGATCTTTCTGGTATCATCTGGGGACCTTGGGAACATACATACATTGGGACACACACAGAGCCACATCATGTGGCTCTCATGGCAAGAGAAGACGGGCCATTCTTTGAACTTGCTTGGAGTTTGGGCATGCTATTACTATGTCTGACTTAGGGTAACAGACACAAAGTGCTCTCTGGAACAGCTCAACCTCTTTCTGCAGACTCATCTCCTTTTGTTCCTTCACCCACCAGTCTCAAACCTGCCATGAGAGTGTGCACCCTCATGATTTGGCTCATGTTATTTCTTACCAAGAATACCCTTTCTCAGCCTCTGTGAGCCTGGCTAAATTCTCAGCACATTCAGACTTAACTTCCCTCTGCTACTGCTATACCCGTACTTCCATCTTCTTGGCCCCCTTCACGCTGCACTGCAATTCACAGTTACCCAGTTACCCACAGTCGCCCTGTTGTGTGAAAGCAACATCTTTGTAAGCAGCATCCAGTAAGTAGGAGGCAGCCAATAGACCCTCAGAATTCATTTGAATTGAATTATGTGGAACTGGGTCTGTGATGGTTCTTGAAATGATTAAAACTACCTTGAGAGGTTAGTAAATCAGTCCTGACGTGTGCCTGCCCAAATTTCTTACTGGGAAGAACAGATAATAGAAAAAAGGGACTGTGAGTTTGAACAAGTCACTCCCAGCTTACTAGGATTTTCTAAACCGTATCTAAGGGACATTAAACCCAGGGACTTAATCTGTAAGTAATTTTGTGCCATTCTCCTTATTTGAAAATAAGAATAACAGCAATTTCTCTATCTGGAGAGGTGATGGCTTTGGATAATGATGATGAAAAGAAATTAAAAATCAGGAAGCCAGGTGCTTGATGTTAATCTTTAAAACTTGCTTTGAAGAACATGCGTGGCAGTCCATGAAAAGGACTTTGATTACCGGACAGTCCTTGACTCCCCTGTCCACATGTCACATCAAACCTGTCTCATCAGCTCAGTCTTCAGAGTAGGAATCAATTCAGACTCCTGACATTTAAATAAATAATGGTAACTTCTAAAATACGATGGTTTTATAGTTATGTTTTTAGAAAGAGCGCTCAAACTTCAGAAGTAAATATAGAAATGGTAACATAATAGTTGAAGGTGGGTGATGAGAACATGAGGGTCCCCTCTGCTCATCCCTGTCTGTGATACTGTAAAGGTCAGGAAACTTTCACAGTAAGAAATCAGATTGGGTCATCCCGCTCTTCCAAGCCCCGTTTGGATTCCCCGCTCACTCAGAGTAAAAGCCAGAGTCCTGACGGTGGCCCACAAAGCCCCTCCTTGCCCGCACCTCCCACTCCCCTTCCCGCACCAGCCGTCCTGGCCTCTGTGCCTTAAACACACCAGACTTGTTTCCCCCACAGGGTCTTTCACTGCTGTGCTCTCAGCCTAAAGTGCTTTTCACAGGGATATTCTAGTGGAACCATCCCTCCCCCTGCCCGACTCAAGTCTTTGCTTAAACGTCAGCTTTGCTATGGATTCTTTCCTGATGTGTCTGATTTGTTCACCAGCCTATTCCCAGTGCCTAAAACAGAGCCTGGCATTGACTAGACAGTCAATAAATGCTTGTCAAATGAATGAATGGGTAATCTGGGCCGGCCACCCAGGGAAGCTGGCTGGAGGTTTCACAACACCATCTGGATCGTTTACCTGGGCATCTTATATTTTATCTGGCAGAGTGAGGTAAGAGCATCAGAGACAAGCCACACTGGCCACTGTACACCAGACTGCCAAACAGTGACAACAGCCATTACTTACAGGAGTATGAACAAGAATCCCACGTGGTGCCTGGGAAATCTGCTAAAGTTAATGCTGCAAAGTTTTCTAGAGCCTGAGGGCCAAGCAGCCAGTAGAAAAAGCTGCCTTGTTACTCTTTAAAAATATCAGTGTCCCAGGCCCAGCACAGGCTGGCACGTTCCAGCCTCTGCATTGGAAACGCTTCCTCTCATCTCTGGACGGCATCCTCTGATGGTTTTGTCTAGACAGCAGAATCAGAAGCAACTTGAAATCTCTGCGGATAAGGGCTCCCAGCCTCTACCTCACTTATTCTATCTTCCTCTAAGACTTGGCGTTTCTCAGAGGAAAATCGATGTTACGTGTCTTTATTACCCTTAGAAGTCGTACCTATAACATTTTTATTTAGCTCAGAAATACTCGTCCGGATTCTCCTGTACAGCACAAGCGCGCTGCGCTAAGCGGGTGTAAGCGTGTCATGGAGCCAAAGACAAACCAGCCAACCGACTCTCCATCCACGCCCTCCCCATCCCCAGTGTCTGCTCACACCTGGCTCACATCCAACTGGGGCAAAATCACTCAGCGGCTAGTCAGTCACTTCAGCTGTCATCAGCTGAAGCAGTACATTTCCTAAGCAACTAGAGCCCTGAGAACACGGCTCCAGCCTTGCTCTGACTCTTACCTCCAGCTATGACGGGGAGGGTGACTCTGGGAGCTCTTTGATTAGGACCGAGTGAAAGAAAATATTTAGAGGACTGGGGAATTCTCACTCACATGCCTTTCATCATGCTGTCATCAGAAAGACTGTGGAGAAGATCTCCCCACCACGTTACACAAGTGCAGTTGTCTGCCCTATCCTCAAAGGACCCCTGCAGCATTTCCGTAGCTCGGGGCTCCCATGCGGGTCCTGCATCACACCAGCCCCATTTCTTTACAGACTGACCCATGCACAGGAGAACTCCGTTCCTCCAAGCCCATCTGTACCCAAGTGTTCCCTCGGGTGTCTCCCAAAGACCACAGTTAAGGCCGAATTCTCACTGCAAAGGGCTGAGAACTGAACAGGGGGTGTACTTGACTCTTCTAAGATGATCATACTTCAGACGGTATTTCAGATGTTTATTTCATTTAACTACTTTTTTCTGACATGCCACAAAAATAAGAGAACTCCTCCCCCCCAGACCACAAAGAAAGTGCTATTTCTCTAGTACAGGTAGTCCCCAAGTTACAAACATCCAACTGACATACATCTCGTACTTATGAACAGAGGCTATTCCAGGCAATAGTAAATATACCTGTTACAACTTACATACAAATTCAACTTAAGAACAAACTACAGAACCCATCTCATCCGTAACCTGAGAACTGCCTGTCCTCACTACATCTCATGAAAGCTTCCTTCTCTGTAATTCTGAAAGAAAAATGTTTTTCTGAGATCCCAGACCTTGATTGTCTCCTCATGCTTTGTAAGTTTCCCTTGTACATGAATTGTCCCTCTTTACAGTGACTAAAATTACAGTTATCTGAATGGCAGCTATGTTTAATTGAAATCTGCGTCTTCTATGAATCAATAATGATGAAAAAATAACTGTTTGAATTCCAGCGGGGCACGCTGGGAGGCTGAGGTGTGTGGATTACTTGACCTCTGGAGTTCGAGACCAACCTGGGCAAGAAAAAGATCTCATCTCCACTAAAAATAGAAAAAGTAGCCGGGCATCCTGGTGGGTACCTGCAGTCCCAGTTACTCTGGAGGCTGAGGCAGGAGGATGGCTTCAGCCCAAGAGTTTGATGTTCCTGTGAGCTATGATGCCACTGGACTCTAGCCAGGGTGACAGAGCAGGATTCTGTCTACAAAAAAAAAAAAAAAAAAAACTTCTATATTAGAGCAAAATCCTGTCACTTCCTGACAGAAAGAGAAAGGCAGCCCCGTAGGGGCTCCATAAACTTCAGAAATAAACACACTAAATCAAGAGGCCATGTGACTGTGGCTGCCAGATGTAACCAAGAAAAATGCAAGACACCAGTTAAATTAGAGTTTCAAATAAGCAACAAATAATATTTGAGTAAAATGGTATGTGGGATGTGCTAAAAAGTTACTTGTTATTGAATTGAAATTCCAGTTTACCTGGGCATCTTATATTTCATCTGGCAAGCCTAAATATGAGAAAGCAGCAGAGATGCATGAGCCTGGAGTCCAGGACAACAGGAATGTTTAATCATACCCCCGCCTTAACTGTGTTTTTCTCTTGCTTTGAACATAATTAGGCAATTTTTTTTTTTTTTTTTTTT